>NC_041382.1:173417937-173419249 GCF_002162155.2 Triticum dicoccoides | reverse complement strand
TGTCATTCTATCATAGAAAGAGACCAAACCTTTATCTCCTTGCACGACACACAATTGATCTCTCAACCATCAATCAATCTCATCAATATGTGTCGGGGCATGAAACGAATGGGATGTCAAAACTAAGATGGGAAGCGACACGTAGTGGAGGCAAAGTGAACTTTAAATGAACCGTTTGTTTGTATGCATGCCGTACAAATTACAACATTGGAAATACAAGCGAATGATACTTGGTGGAATGTTCAAATGACGCATGCGGGAGGATGGACTCGACCGGAGCACGGCATGATCGATGGAGAAGAGGGTTGGAGAGGAATGAGAAATAAGGAACGCCGCATGATTATACTTGAACGGCTCAAATAAACAATAAGTTGTCTCGTTTTCCCTTCCGTCTTGGTCACGGAGTAAGATACTCCCTCTGTTTTTATTTACTCTGCATATTAGGTTTGACTGAAGTGAAACTTGATAAAATTTGACCAAGTTTATAGAAAGCTAGCAAGATGCCCGTGCCTTGAACGGAACATCAAGATCTTGTGGGAGAAAAGGATGAACGAGGGAAGGCCTTATCTGCAAATGTATAGAGGAGTGCGGGTAAATTGTCATAGTTTCCATCCTATCCGTTAGATATAGATCGAACGGCCTATATTGCAGGATGGCAAGTGCACCATCATCACCAACTCTGCTTTTTATTGAACCGAGACAAAGCTAACATGCAAAGTAAATAAACACATAGGGTCTACATACACAATTTATCTTAGGCACTCCAGTAGCACGTCCACTACACATTCACACATTTCACATATTTCTACATCCACGGGAACCTACGAAAGGGTTAACGTAAATTGCCTCTCTCTCTCTCCTCCCTGATTTTCATGGTGGTGGGCCCCTCCCTCCCCCCAATCTATAATCAACAGCTCACATGTTTTGCATTACGTTAATTACGTAACTGGGATTACGTAGGTGTACTCGTCCAAAAAACCCAACTAAGCCAACCTCCCAGCAAATCGTGCGGGAAATTAAAAGACCGGGCCGTGCCGTTTTAGTCAGGATTACCAGATTACTAGTAGTAGTATCGATGGATCACTTGAAGCACCAAGTTTTTTTTGAGGGGGTGAAGCACCTAGTTTAAAAGGAAAAGGGGGTACACTCACAGCACCCCTGTCGCGGTCGCATTGCACCTCACACACGTTCGGTCCTGCACACGGTTCACGCAAACAGAACGTGCTTCGGCTTGCCTCTTCACTGACACATGGGACTGCACTTGGAGAAACCGACCATGCGCCAAACTCCCACCGCCCACCGTGCGAACCCC
>NC_041382.1:173331920-173417540 GCF_002162155.2 Triticum dicoccoides | reverse complement strand
GGTGCCGCGGTTCGTCGAGGGGATGCACGGTGATCCTCTTGCTCCCACAGTACGCTCTCGTAGATTGATGTCCTCGAGCCGCGCCGCCACCGCTGGCGATGTTCTTGTGGAGGCGCACGACGGTCAGCGCCGCCACCGCTGGCGACAATCGTGTGGAGACGCACGGCGGTCAGCTTCTCCCACGGTACGCGCATTCTAGACTGAGGCCCCGTGCATGTCGGTGTAGCGTTGAATGTTAGCTGATAGACGTTGTTAATCTCACTGTTTGCCGAAGTAGTTTACAGTCAATATGCTTAGCTTAAGAAGCTTCCTTGCCCTGTTTTTCACTCAATCTGCTTAGCTGAGATGGCATGCCAAGCCCGATTAGTTGCTAAAATATCTTGCCATATATTTATTGTGACGTAGATTGCCATGGTCTAGTAGCCAATTTGTTAGGTGAAATAGCTCTACATCGTTTTATACTTGATCTTTTTTGTTGTGATGGCCTTCAATAGTTCGATGGCTGTGTGCTCGGCCTCATTGACTGCTGAAACAGCCTGCTATAATTTAGCACTCAAATATGTTTGCTGAATTAGCTTTAAATATATTTCGTTACTTAGATCTGCTCAGCTAAATATCTTGCCATAGCTTTAGACATCGACCTAGGTATTTTTTCTGGACTTCGTAAAAAAGCATATATGTTTTTCCTATAATATCTAGTAGAAGAACTAATTTGTATGTCTAACAGATGGATAGGGCTTGGATAACTTCTTCTCAAAGATTCTCCGCTGCATATGTCGAGGGGGTTGAAAACTTCATGAACTTTATCAGAGGTGAGTACGGTGGTCCAAAATCAGATGTGCTCTACCCGTGTAGTAGTTGTATGAATTCAGTTACAAGACCCCAGTCAACTGTGCAAAATCATCTACACTTGTATGGGATGTCGGTCACATATACTAGGTGGGTTCATCATGGTGAAGCTGTGAATGTCAACGTTACTGACTACGTGGAAGCAGCAGATCACCATTTTGATCTGTCTGATGCTCAGGTGGAAGAGGAGGAGGTGGTGGTGGTGGCGGAGCCAGTGAGTTTGACCAACATTGAAACAATGCTATGAAATGCTCATGCATTTCGTGAACTTTCACTTGCAGAAGAAAAATGGTGGGCCCGCATGTTCGAACAATGCAACGTGGCTGCACCCCAGGAAATAAGCTGTCAGTATTCTCAAATATGGTCACCTTTCTTCAGGTGAAGACATCTGAGAGGATGGCCAACAAATCATTCGATGCGATGTTGGCTGCTTTCCACAAAGCTTTCCCAGATGCGTCTGAGCTGCCACACACCTATGGTAAAACGAAGAATTGTCGGATTTCGGGTTCCGGCAGACCCTTGAGGTTTGAACACTGGGGTGCGTGCGGAGATTTCGCCTTCTACCTACTTGCACCCCTCCTCCTCGCTAGGATCTAAGCTATGGAAAGAACAGCACAAGAGACATAGGGTTTATACTGGTTCGGGCCACCGTTGTGGTGTAATACCCTACTCCAGTGTGTGGTGTGGTGGATTGCCTCTTGGGCTGATGATGATGAGCAATACAAGGAGGAACAGCCTCGCGAGGGTCTGTTCTTGGCTGAGGGGATGAACTGCTAGGAGGAGTTCAGTCACCCTTCTCTCTCTCTCTTCTCGATTCTCTCTCCGATTTCGATCCTCTCTCCGATTTCGATCCCTCTACCCTATGGGTGGCTAGTCCTATTTATAGGCAAAGGCCCTGGGCCTCTTCCCAAATATTGAGCGGGAAGGGCGCCAACAATTGGCCATTTTGAAGGGGAACATCTGGTACACTTATCCTGACTAAAGCTGGTCCTCGCCTGCCAAAGGCTCTGGTGGTGACGCTGGCTTGGGCTCCACAATGACTTCCTCCCTGCCGTTGTACTGGTCTTGGTCTCGTTGCACCGAAACGGGTGCCTTTGCTTGATGTTCTCGCCTGTGCTTGCTCCCTTTGCACCAAAGAGGAAAGGAGGACACTGCGCGGGCTGGGGCCCGCCTAGCACCCTTGGTCGTCATGGCTTGCGTCACGGGCACCTCGTGAGGTACCCCGCCTTGATCTCTCCGCCTCCTCGCGAGCCAGCCTGATGAGGCCGTGCCTGAGGAAGCTCTGTGTCATCCGCCCCGCGAGGCTTGGCCCCTCGCGAGGGTCTTGGGTCTGTGTTGATGAAGATGGGTCGTGCTGGGCCCCCCTTTGAGCCATGCCGTAGGCCACAGGCAGGCAAGTCTGGGGACCCCCATTCCTAGAACGCCGACAGTAGCCCCCGGGCCCAAGGCGTGCCCAGACTTGGCCGTGCAGGGAGGCGAAAGGGCAAGGGCGAAGCGCCGCGGGCCCTAACAGCCTGCGGCCTTGGGCGCCGCGTGGCGGTT
Source organism: Triticum dicoccoides (assembly GCF_002162155.2). Lineage (NCBI taxonomy): Eukaryota > Viridiplantae > Streptophyta > Magnoliopsida > Poales > Poaceae > Triticum > Triticum dicoccoides. The sequence continues at coordinate 173,415,149 of NC_041382.1, read as the reverse complement.
GATTGGACGTGAGCACCTCAGCAACCGTGTGAGTTGATAAAGGAGCGGCATCTGCCTAGGCTTTGCTTTTTGCTTCCTCCGGTTGCTGCTCAGATCCCCTTTCTTGCGCCTCTCCTTCCTTCCTCCAAAATTTCCAGATCTACTTCGACCGCGTGACCTAGGAAGCCATAGCGCCTCGTCAGTCCCTGGCCGGAGCTTAGTACTCGTCTGCCCTGGACTCGCCGAACGTGTTGGAGGCGAGCCTCGCCCGGTTGTGCCGGATGGCGGCGGCGCAGGGCATCGACGGGGCGAAGGTGTTCAAGGCCGGCTCCGCCACCCCTGAGGGCCAAGGGAGCACCTTCTATCCGTTCTTTGTAAGCGCCATTGCTGCTGGCCTGGTGCCTCCCTTCTCCGAGTTCTTCTTCTCTGTCCTCCGCCATTATAAGCTACAGGCTCTGCATCTCCACCCCAACTCCGTCCTTCTCCTGGCAATCATCGCCTATTACTGCGAGGCTCACGTAGGGTTGCAGCCCTCAGTGGCCTTGCTGCGCCACTACTTCTACCTCCGGACCTCTCGCGGCCCTGCTTCTGCGTGCGCGAGCTTCATCACGTATGGTGGTGCCATTGCCATTTCGAACCCCGGGAAAAGGGTTGAGGGCTTCAGGAGCAAGTGGGTCTTGGCAGACGCTGGGCGCATCCACCCTCGGCTGATCTTGCCCACGGAGCAACCCACGAGCTCCAGCGATTGGGGTCGAGTGGAGCTCACAGACCCCCGCGCGAAGCTGGTGTTGGAGAAGATGGACGTGGATCTGAGGCCGGCCAACATGGCGGCGGCGAAGCTGATCGGCGCGTCGCTGCTGAGGGAATTCCTGGAGCACCAGCTGGCTCCGCTTCGGCAGTACTCACTTACGATGTGGAGGACCCATCTGAGCCCCGCGGCCTTGGCCGACGAAGATCTGGCTGCGGTCCTCCAATCCCTGGTCAGGGGCGATGTGGCGAGGTTGGAGGGCGCTCCTACGCCCTTGTTCCTCCGCGACGACTGGGAGCAGGTAGTGGAGTCCATGCCCGTCTTCAACGGGGACGGGCCCGTGCCCATGGAAACTCCCGGGGAATCGGTGGATGTGTCCTCCGACGACTCCAGCAAAGAGGAGGAAGGAGGGGAGCAGGAAAAAGGGCCTGACTCCGAGGCGACTGACGGAGAGTCGAGGGCTCCCCTCCCCCGGCGTAGGTCCCGTGCTCTCCAACTCTCTCCGAGCGATGACGACGAGGATGATGACAAGCAGGGCGGCGGGAGCTTGCCCCCGATCTCGAAGAAGGACAGGACCGGGCTGATCTCCCGCGGGTCTGCCCCGGCCCCGAGGCGGACCGCAGACGCGCCTTCCGCTCCCGAGCTTCCCAAGGTTGACCCTTCCAGCCATCTTTCAGGCTTCAAATTTGGCCGGAGGCTGCCTGAGCTCACTGGCGACGACCCGTAAGCAGTTGATTCTTGTCTTTATTTCTTGTTCTGCTGCTGAGGCTTGACGTCCACATCTCTTGGACAGGCTGGCGCCCGTAGCAAAGAAGCCGAAGGGAGCTCCTGAGGTTCCATCCGTGCCAGCGCCTCTGCCCGCGAAGGAAGGTGACCGCGACGCACGGGCTTCTCCTGCCCGGTCGTCCTCATGAGGCCTGGCTGAGCCGGCTGGGGCGAGCTCAGCCCCCATGGCCCAAGTGACTCCCGAGGTACCTTTGCCTGCTACCGCCACTACAGTCGTTGGGGTGCAGCAGGCTCCGCCTTAGGATGTTGTGGTCGCGCTGCCGCCTTCTCCTCCTACTCCACCAACTACTGTCTCTCTGACTCCTCCTGCCATTCTGGATCGTGCTGCTACTGAGCTGGACCGGCTGCGGCAGGATCTTCTTGGCGCCGACCCTCGCTTGGTGGCCGGGAGCTTGGAGCTGGCTTTAGGATGGATTCGCTCCGACGCTTCGATTCGGGCGGCGCTGGTCCAGGCCTCGACGGCTTGCGATGAGGAGAGGCAGGCCGTCCTTGAGGCGAAGGCTGCTCGTGACGCAGCCCTGGGGGAGGTGGTAGATGTCCGTGGTCGTTGCAAGGCACTGGAGGGCGAGCTGCAAGGCCTGCGGGACCAGCTCGCAAAAGAGGCCCGCCTTCGCCAAAAGCAGGAAGAAGGCATGAAGGCTCGCGAGGCGGCGTCAAGGAGAGGGAGGTCAAGCTCAGGTGGCGCCGTGACCGCCTAGGCGCGCTGGAGCAGGAGTTGGGGGCGAGGAAGGTCGAGCTGGACGACAAGGCCCAGGTTCTTGCCGAGGACCGCGTGGCCTTCGCGGAGATGGAGGCGAAGGCTCGCTCCTCGCTGAGGACGCTTTACGACAGCGTCCTGGAGAGCCCGCTGGCTGGCGCCGAGGACGGCCCCGCCAAGCTGCTTCCCTTCCTGGTTCGCGCTCTTAAAGATGTCGCCCTTGGCCTTGGCCCCACGGCCGAGGCCGAGGCGCGTGTCTTGTCTTCTGCAGCGCTGACGCGGGTCCTCACCCACATCTACCTTCACGATCCCGGCGTCGACCTCGACAGCCTGCTGGAGCCAGTAAGCGGCGAGCGTGCTGCTGCCGCTGCCGAGGCCGTGAAGGGTCGCGCGGAGGCTCTGCTGGGGAAGTTCCGGGCCTTCAGCACCAAGCCTAAGCAAGGCGCTGCCGACCCCGCTGCTCCATGAGGCGAACCCACTCCCCGCTGCTCCACCGCCGACAAGTGACTCCGTTGTGGCTCCTGTCCTGCCTTTAATTCCTGCACATGTATCATGCCTCGGGGAGGCATTTAAACTTGCGTTTGGCATTGAGATAACAGTGTGGACAGTAATATTTGCTTTTGAATTCCTTGAAATTTACGCTTTTCCTTCCTACTTGCTTATGTTCTACACCGGCAGAGCCCGGCCCCGCGCATACCTTAGCCGCCGTTAGCCCCGACCAGAAACCAGGACGGGACCAAGGAGTAAGGGGCTACGTGACAAGTTAGGCTCCTGAGTCGCGATGCTCAGGAGTCCCCCTTGGCGCACGAACAGCAAGTAGGGAGGTGTGATGTGGGTGGATCTACTGTTCTATGTCTGTAGAGCCCGGCCGCGCGCATACCTCAACCGCCGTTAGCCTTTTGGAACTAAGGAGTGAGGGGCTACGTGACCAGTTAGGCTCCTGAGTTGCGATGCTCAGGAGTCCCCCTTGACGCTCAAACGGCCTTCGTACCTTGGCTCCGCTCGGGGAGAGACACGCGACGAACCAGGCCCAGGGGGGGCCTGGCTGGGTGGCGTGCGTCTGGGCATGACCCAGGCGCAGCCCCCGTGCCCAGCCCCCTCGCGCGGCACTCCCGAGGGGAGGCGTTACGATGAGGCTAGACACTGAGCTCTGGGCTCCCTGAGGTTGATGCGGCCCGGGGGCCACCCTCAGTTGTTTATCACCAGCGCGGAGCATAGCGCTTCCGTATGTGTACGGGCATTGCCGCTCCTCGGCAGTGTCGTCAGCCAGAACAGAGCATGGTGCTTCCACTGGTACGTGGGAGGGGGCTCCCCTTCGGGAGGAGCCCCCGGGGCGTGTACAGCCCCGCCCTGACACGTGGCTGGCACGGTAGGGCCTGGCGAGGTGTATCTGGGCACCCATGAGCCAGCGCGGGACTCACGGGGCCCTACCTCTAGGCGGGTTGCGCCTGGCACTGGGCCTTATCTTGTGATGTGTACCTGCAAATTTGGTTAGATGCCGGCACTCTACGTCCTCGGGTCCCGGCCCTTGAGCTGGTCTCAGCCGTCGCTGGTATGCCAGGTCGCGATGCCGTGGACAAGGCCAGAGGGTGAGGGCTGGAGAGCCAGTAAGAGCCCTGAGTCGCGATGCTCAGGTACCCCCCCCCCTTTAACGTGCAAGTGGTCGGCATGGAGAAGAAGAGGTGCCGTGGACCGGCATCAAATAATCAAGCATGGTGGGTCAAATGCATAGCCGGAAATAAACGCAAAAGGGATACATGCCGCTGGGTCTGGCCCGAGCGACTTGGGGATGATGCAGCCCGAGGGGCACCCCCAACAAAGTAAGCTAACAACATGAAATAAAAGGGATACATGCCGCAGGGACGGACACGCGGCCTGGGAATAATGCAGCCCTAGGGGGCGCTCCCAGCTGGAAATGAAACTTGAAAGATGTCACCTGATGATGTTGAGGACGAAGGAGTGTTGGTGTAGCAGACTCGGTGGGCTGCGAAAGCCGATCCTCACAAGCCCCCAGGCCCAGGGGCCTCGGGAGGCTCCGGAGGCACTGGTGGCTCCTCGCGGACCATCTCCATCTCCGCCAGGGCTGCAGAACGCCTGGCCTCTTGAGCCTCCATGATGCCCCTCATGAGGTGCTGGTACGCGGCACCCGCGTTCGGCAAGCCGTAAGGCATGCGAACGTAGCTATGGGGTGGACCTTCGCAGCGCCCCACTCGCGAGGGCCAGAGGCGCTCCAGAGAGGCGACTCAATTGAGCCCTGGTATGTCGATGCAGACGCGTAGCCCACCATCCTCGCCTGGATGGGGAGCCACAGCTGGTAGGCGGCGGCCGCCTTTCATGACTCTTGACTCCTGTAGCTCCTGAATGGGCTTGCTGACGAACTCCTGAGGGTCTGGCCCTCCTTGCCTTACTCCTTCTTGAGGGAAACGTGCTTCGAAACACGCCTCCATGTGGTGCCCAAGCGCCTCCCTCGTGACCTTAGCCAGGTCGGTGGCCCTCCAGGGGAGAGCCCCCGAGCCCTGCCTGAGGAGGGCGCTGGGCACGCTTTCCTATGCGATGGAAGGAGGTTCCCCTTGGGCAGGCGCGGGCCCTGAGGGGCCTGCCTCCTGAGGGGCCGGGCCAGACGATGTCTTCTTCTTCTTGGGGGCGGTCTCGAGAAGCCTCCTGCTTCCGCGATCCGGGTCTGCCAGTGATGCGGCCTGAAAAGCTCGTTCCACGGAACACACCGCGTCCTTCTCTTCACAGGGCACCGTGATGACTCCGCCACTTCCTGGCATCTTGAGGACATTGTAGCCATGGTGAGTTATGGCCATGAACTTGGCCAGCGCTGGGTACCCAAGGATGGCGTTGTACCGCAGGCAAATGTGAGCGATGTCGAAGTCAATGAGCTCGGTGTGGTAGTTGTCGCGTGCCCCGAGGGTGACAGGGAGGCGGACCTGCCCAATCGGGGTCGTGGAGCCGTCGGTGACTCCGGAGAAAGGCTTGGTTGGCTGAAGCTGGCTATAGGGCACTTGGAGATTGTTTAATGTTTCTACAGACAGGACGTTGAGCCCTGCCCCGCAATCGATGAGGGTCCTGGTGACGACCACGTTGCTGATGATTGGGGAACAAAGCATCGGGAGGACCCTGGCTGTGGCCGCACACTTGAGCTGATCTGCTGAGCTGAACGTGATGGCGCACGCCGACCACCTGAGAGGGCGCATGGCTTCGAGCTTGGGGAGGACTGCATTCGCTTCACGGGCGAACTGCTTGAAGATGCGCTGAGAGGCTGGGGCTTGAGCCCCGCCGAGGATGCAGGCGATCGCGCGCGCCTCCTGGAAGCCCCCAGCCCCCTCATCCTGATGGTGGTCCTCGTTTCTCCTTGGCTGCGGCGGCAGCGGAGGGAGGCCTACGTTGCCTTGCGGGCGATCCTCGTGAGGCTGATCCCTCCAGTCTCCCTCGCGAGGCGGGTCTTGCCAGCGATCCTCGCGAGGTTGATCGCGCCACCCTTGGCGCGGGCCGCGGTCTTCCCAGCGTCCTGCATTCCTTCCTCCTCCTCGACCGTAGCCTCGGTCACCACGGTCGGGGCGACGGAAGATCCTTCCTTCTCGCACGGCTCGGAGCTCTTGACATTCATTGGTGTTGTGGGTGTGGAGGTGGTGGTACACACAGTACCGACTGCCCTTGGAAGATTCGGGCTGATCTCTGCCCTGCTTGGTGTCTGGTTCTGCCGCGAGCACGGCAGCCCCCTTGCGCTTCACATCCTTGGCCTTGGGCTTCTTCTCTTCTGGGTCTGCGGCAGGCAGCTCGAGGAGGGAGATACGCCCTTCCTCAGCCCTGGCGCACTTGGTTGCCAAGTTGAACAACTCCAAGGAAGTGCACAGGTCTTCATGCATCGCCAGCTCCTCCTTCATCTTGACATCGCGCACGCCGTCGGAGAAGGCTGAGATGATGGCCTCCTCGGTCACCTTGGGAATCTTGAGGCGTGCGTTGTTGAAGCGCTGGATGTACTTCTGCAGAGTCTCTTCGGGTTGTTGCTTGATGCGGCCCATGTCGCTCACGGCGGGTGGTCGGTCGCGAGTACCTTGGAAGTTGGCGATGAAGCGGGTGCGCATCTCGTCCCAGGAGGAGATCGTGCCTGGAGCCAAGTTTAGGAGCCAGGTGCAGGCCCCGTCCTTGAGCGCCAAGGGAAACCAGTTCGCCATGACCTTCTCGTCTCTGTTGGCAGCTTCGATGCCCAGCTCATAGAGCTGGAGGAACTCCGCAGGGTCGGTCGTGCCGTCGTAACGAGGAGGCAGGTCTGGCTTGAACTTGCCGGGCCACACGACGCTGCATAGCTCGGTGGTGAAGGCACGACAGCCTGCTGTGGCCACGGGAGGCCTTGGGTGATGGAGAGCTTGGTCTTGCATGTCCCCACACGCTGCAGCTGGGAGCAGCGCGGGGTCTTGACGTGCGGGAGCAGGAGCATGGTCGCGACGTGCTAGAGCAGGGAGCACCCGGGCAGCTTCTTGCTGGCGAGGGACTTCTTGGCAGCTCTGCTCTTGCCGCGCTGGCACCTGACGGAGCGGGTTCCGCCCAGGGGCCATGCGCCTTGGAGCCACGGCGCCTTCTTGAGGAGGAGGCGACTGGGGCGCCCCCGGAGCTTCGTCGCCGTGCGGGGCGGGGTGCGGTGCAGCGGAACGGACGGCGCAGGAGAGCCCCCTGTGGCGCGGACGAGCTCGGCGACGCGGTCGAGCCATTCTTCGTAGACGTCATCGACGGGATGGTAGCATAGGAGGTCGTTTGCCGTGATGAGCGCAGCTCGAGCCTCCATGGGTGCGCGGAGTGCGCGGGACGAAGAACCAGCTGGTGAGCGAGGGAGTAGCGGTGCGGCCGTCTTGCCGCACGGACGGATGGTGAGACGACGCTTGCTGCTCGTTCCCCGCCGGGCCGGTGGCGGCATTGACGGTAGGTGACGGGGAAAGGCAAGGATGCCCGCCGACAGGAGCCGTCTGGGCGACGCGGGAAGCGAGAGCGGCCCGGCGCTCGGCGCGGGCCCGACGAGCGTCAGACATGGACGTGATGGTCGGAGGAGAACGGGGTGGTGGAAGATGAATTCCGGCGCACCCCTACCTGGCGTGCCAAATGTCAGATTTCGGGTTCCGGCAGACCCTTGAGGTTCGAACACTAGGGTGCGCGCGGAGATTTTGCCTTCTACCTACCTGCACCCCTCCGCCTCGCTAAGATCTAAGCTATGGAAAGAACAGCACAAGAGACACATGGTTTATACTGGTTCGGGCCACCGTTGTGGTGTAATACCCTACTCTAGTGTGTGGTGTGGTGGATTGCCTCTTGGGCTGATGATGATGAGCAATACAAGGAAGAACAGCCTCGCGAGGGTCTGTTCTTGGCTGAGGGGATGAACTGCTAGGAGGATTTCAGTCACCCTTCTCTCTCTCTCTCTTCTCGATTCTCTCTCCGATTTCGATCCTCTCTCCGATTTCGATCCCTCTACCCTATGGGTGGCTAGTCCTATTTATAGGCAAAGGCCCTGGGCCTCTTCCCAAATATTGAGCGGGAAGGGCGCCAACAATTGGCCATTTTGAAGGGGAACATCTGGTACACTTATTCTGACTAAAGCTGGTCCTCGCCTGCCAAAGGCTCTGGTGGTGACGCTGGCTTGGGCTCCACAATGACTTCCTCCCTACCGTTGGACTGGTCTTGGTCTCGTTGCACCGAAACGGGTGCCTTTGCTTGATGCTCTCGCTTGCGCTTGCTCCCTTTGCACCAAAGAGGAAAGGAGGACACTGCGCGGGCTGGCGCCCGCCTGGCACCCTTGGTCGTCATGGCTTGTGTCACGGGCACCTCGTGAGGTACCCCGCCTTGATCTCTCCGCCTCCTCGCGAGCCAGCCTGATGAGGCCGTGCCTGAGGAAGCTCCGTGTCGTCCGCCCCGCGAGGCTTGGCCCCTCGCGAGGGTCTTGGGTCTGTGTTGATGAAGATGGGCCGTGCTGGGCCCCCCTTTGAGCCACGCCGCAGGCCGCAGGCAGGCAAGTTTGGGGACCCCCATTCCCAGAACACCAACAAGAATTTCCTTCGTGCAGTTGGAATTGGATATGATATGATCCATGTTTGTAAGAATAATTGTGTTCTGTTCTGGAAGGATTATGCCAACTTAAGTGAATGCCCGAAATGCAAATCATCAAGAGGGAAAGATGGCGATGTCGTGAAGAGGATTCCTCATAATGTTCTGAGACATTTTCCAATTACACCAAGATTGCAGAGGTTGTTTCATGATGCTGAAACAAGAGAGGATGTACTGTGGCATTCTAGGAACTAGGAATATAGAGATGGGAATGTAATGAGCCATCCATCACATGGTAGTGAGTGGAAAAGCTTCAATCAGAAACACGAAAAGTTTGCTGCTGACCCGAGAAACATTAGACTTGGCTTAGCTTCCGATGGATTTAACCCATTTGGCCACCAGAGCGCCACATATAGCATGTGGCCAGTGCTTGTTATCCCTTACAACATGCCTCCAAATGTCTGCACCAAAGAATCAAACTACATGATGGCCTTGCTCATCCCAGGTCCAAAAAGTCCTGGAAAGGATTTTGATTTATTCATGGAGCCTCTGGTGGAGGAACTCCAACAGCTATGGAGGGGTGTCCTCACTCGAGACCTATGTAGCAGCCCACCAGCTGATTTCTTTCTGCGTGCTATTATAATTTGGTGCATCCGTGATTATTCGGCTTTGGGCACTATGTCAGGGCGAACAACACATGGTTACAATGCATGTGTTTGTTGTGACAGGAATCCGCTATCATACGCAATACTTAGCAAGATCTGTTACATTGGACACCGCCATTTCCTTGCCAAGGACAAGTTGCGTCCTAAAAAATACCGAAGACGTGTGTTCAATGCAAAGCATGAAAACCGCGATGCACCAAAGAGGCTCACCGCCGATGAGTTGCAAGTGGAATTAGAGAAAGCCAGGCATATTACACCAGGAAACTATCCTGATAATGGTAGCGGGAAAAGGAAGCGTGGCAGAGCAGAAGAGAGATTATTGTTTACCCATAGGTCCACTTTGTGGGAATTGGAGTATTGGAAAGATTTGGATCCGCGGCATAATCTTGATGTGATGCACATCAAGAAAAAAATATGTGACAGCATTATCGGCACACTTCTTAATATTGAAGGCAAGACGAAAGATACCTTAAAATCTAGGATTGATTTGACACACCTGGGTATCAGAAAGGATTGCAGGTGCAAGATGAAGGTAAACCACGGGATATAGCACCATCTGTGTACATCTTGGACAAGGCAAAAAAAAAATTCGCGAGGTCCTGTCACGTGTGAGATTCCCACATGGATTTGCTTCCAGCCCTGAAAGGAGAGTCAGTGCAGATGGAAACAAGGTACAAGGGTTGAAAACTCATGACTGCCACATCCCACTTCAAAGTGTTTTACCTGTTATCCTTAGAGGATTGGGCTGCCCTGACTTATATAGAGCAGTTGCAGAGTTGGGACAATTCTTCAGGGAACTCTACAGTAGAAATATCAGGGTAGATGCTTTGGAGCGTCTTAGAAACAAGATACCAACTATCCTATGCGACCTTGAGAAGATATATTCTCCAGCCTTCTTTGATGTGATGGTGCATTTGGCTGTTCATCTACCTGATGAGGCACTACTTAGAGGTCTAGTACAGTATGGATGGATGTACCCTATTGAAAGGTGGCTCAGCACTTTCAAGGGCTATGTTAGGAACAAAGCTAGACCCGAGGGTTCCATTGCAAAGCCCTACATTGCTACAGAAGCGTTAACATTCTGCTCAAAATACATTGAAACAACTAATCAGCTTGGCAAAGAGGTGGGTGAAGACAATCCCGGGCTCAATGTTTTCGATTATTCTGTTTGAGTTACAGGGAAGAGTCGACAAGAGGACAAACCTAAAGATTTGGACAAAATGGTGGTATGTGTTGAATAATTGTCCTGAGATACTACCTTATATCAAGTAAGTGCTAAATACTGCAGCTTATACATCATAATCTACTAAACTTGCAGCACATTATTATATATTTAGATGTTTGACGCGATCACTATGTTGTGCATTATCTACAAAAAGGAGTTACTGCCGCAAAATCCAAGAAACATTAACAAACTGGTTATGGCAGGATTTGCGAAATGGTTCAAGAGCCATGTAAGCTTTTGAATTGCACTGTTAGTTTTTTTAATATATTGAGTACATAAGATGATCAGCTTTTCTATTTCTAACCATGGTTAAGAAGATGCGGGAGGATGGGCAGGCAGTTGATGATGCCCTTTACGCACTAGCAATGGGTCCTGGTACTCGGGTAAGACATTATGAATCTTGCGTTGTTGGAGATGTGCGCTACAACACCCTTGTACGCGACGAAGGCAGGAAGACACAAAACAGTGCCATCATGACCACGGATAGGTACGGCATAGACACAACTGAAATGTATGCTAACATAATAGACATTGTTCAGTTGCAGTATATCTCCAGTTTCGAGGTTTATTGGTGTGTGGTTCTGTTGTGTTGTCGTTGGTATAACCTGTTTTCCAGGATTGCAAAACCCAGAGCTGATGATTATTTCAAATCCATCAATGTCAAGGCACGTACCAGACTAATGAGCCTTTTATTTTGGCAAATCAAGCAACCCAGATATTTTTCTTGGAAGACACATTTGCACGTTGCGATGACCGGAGAGTATTGCAAAGGTTTGAGTAGAGGAATTTGTTTAATGAAGTTGCACAACAAGATGATGCTTACACTGCTCGTGATGTACAAGATTCCACATATGTTCTTAATATCTTTGAGAACCATCATGTCAATGACGCTGGCGAAAAGATTGCCTGTCGTGTTGTGGACATACAAGAGTTGATCAAGAAGAAGCCAACGTTCGAGGACATTGAGGATGAAGACGAAGATGACACTCTAGGGATTTACGATTCAGACTAATACACATGTCAAAGATGTTGACGTTGCTGTTGTGGATGATGATTAGATTGCTTTTGCCGTATTTGCCTGTCAGAAGACGTTTTTTTATCTACTATGTGAAATTGTGTTTGCTATGACAACTGAAACCTGATGAACATGTTGTTTAGTATTTTGCTGTGAGAACATCACTTGTTATGTATGTTCATTTGTGTTTGGTGATTGTGTAACGACTAAAACATGATGACATTGTTGTTTAGTTGTACTCATATTTGGCTGTGAAACTTGAATTTGATGACATAGTTTGCTGTTGAACTGCAATTTGCTCGACGTCTTCGAATGGGAACAAAGCTGACCCAACAGGGCCTCTGCTAATTTATTTATTTATTACCAAAAGGGCCTATGCTATTTATTTATTTATGAGCAAAAGGGGATACCCCTGATTTCTGATAATAGAAATCATTAGATGTTCACAACACTACGCCCAGCCTACTACACGGGTTTTATTCATTACTAGTTTCAGCAAAGTGCTCATGTCATAGCCACTGAATACATCACGAGTGCTACATACACTGCAAATAAAGAGAGAATCATCCTACAGAGCACATCGGTTTTGCCCATTATCTTCACAAGATCTTTCATCTCCTCATTGCTGTCAAGGTCGTTCAGTAGTTGTTGCTTGGCCATGATCAGAGGAACTGCATCTTTAACCTTCTGCTCTGCATCTTCCTCTTCTGCCGTTCCTTCAGTTACTTGTCCAACACCCCAACCTGCTAGTATTGGGATTCCTCAGCTAACCAAATAATCAGCGTAGCTGCGTTCCCCCACATCAGCAACTTTCTAGAAATACAAATCACACGAATCTTCCCTTTTCTACACGAATCAAATTGGAAGATCATCAACCAAACTATTAAAAATATCAGCAACTGAAAGCAGCAGAACAACAATTGAACATATTATTACCCCATGATTCGGGCATTTGTAGAAGACTCGGCCAGGGTTGAGGATTGTGGTTGAGATGCGACGGATGACTCTGCGTGATTTGCAGCAGTGGCACCACACCAATGGCAGTGGGTTGCGATGAGCAACCGGCTGCGGTGCGTGTGCCGACGGGGGTGTGATGAGACCCATAGGCGATGGTATGGGTGGCGACTTGGCGCATATCTGGTTGTTGCCTGCTGAAGAGTAGGTGGACGAGCAGCCAACGGACATGGGTCCTGCGGCCAGAGCTTCTGATGCTAGGCAGAGTAAGTAGAGAAGAGGAGAAGCGAATGTTGGATATGTCAGTTTCATTACTTGCAGAGTAGCATAGCACCATATATAGTCATAGTCTAGGTTTGGATTCGAACCAGCTACAGGAGCACGTCTCTCTTTTTCTAAAACTCGGCAACATCTCTTTACTGGTACTCTAGCTTGTTCTGTACGCCTTCTCAAGTCTTTGATTTTTTTTCTTTTTTTGCGAGGGAAGGAGGACAAAATTGAGATTTCCTGGGACTCGAACCCAAACCTCTCGGTTGAAAACCAAGGGTGCTAGTCACTTATGTGGCGAACGTTCCCTGGGAGGAGAACGGCAGGCGAACGCATTTTCCTCGCAGTTTTAGTTGCGACGCAAGATCAAACGGTCGCAGTTTCGGGAATGTTATCAAGCGAACGAGCCCAGTTTTTCTTTTCTTCCTATATATAAAAAAGTATGCTACTTGGTGTCAGCTTAGTCAACAAACGATTGTGCCAACCTTGACCATTGGATTGACATTCAACGTCTGTCGTGTTTCTTCAGTCTCTTCTTCCTCCAGCCGCCAAAGCCAAACCAGCACCGGCGGGACCGCCTGCTCCCGCCTCCCACGGCTGGCGGTGCTGTCGCGCACGCATCGTGGCCACGTCGCACCCTAAAACTCTGCGCATCTTCCCGGCTCCTGTTCGTTCCCGTCCGAGGCCTTACCATCGTCCTCTGCCTTGGTTCGCTCGCTGCGGCGCCGCCCTCCGGTGTTGTCAACATGGTCAACAATCGAGAGGAATAAGGAGATGATTGTACATGGTGAGGATGATAGTAGGGACCCAGCAGCGCGCGCATTAATTTTGTTTTTTCAGGAAGGAGAAGGGTATCAACTGGGTTGTTCGGGAGCTGTGGCCCGTCTAGCACATGACCAGCCTAGTTTGTTTTTTTCCTTTCTAAAAATGGCTAGTCCAGCTATTTTGTTTTTGCAGAATAACCAACATAGGCCTACTTGTTTTTCTACGCCCTTCTGGGCCGGAAATCTTTCAAGACGAGGAGGGATGCATTTTGCCCAGAAAATGGGCTATAAGTAATAAAAATGGGCTATGAGTAATATTAAATGGGCTGTAAAATGAAAAAATATAGCAAACAGGCAATTAGTTCCAAAATACTTTTTTCTTTCCAATTTTGATATTTTAAATTTCATTGTTTTTGTGCGGGTAAAATTTCATTGGATTTAAATTAAGGTATGTTTAGTTTTTAAATTAATTTGAATCTGGCTAGAAATTTCGGGTTGTATGCTGTTTGGGATAGATTTGGAGGCTAACTTGTGGGTCTACTAGGTTGGCGTGTATGAAAGGCTTTGTCAACTTAGTCCACAAATGATTCTAGCAGCATTAACTGTTGGATGTTAATCCAATGGCCGTGCTGCTTCTTCAATATCTGATCTTCTTGCTCCAGCCGCTCAAACCAACGCCGGTGGGACTGCCTGCTCCCGCCTCCCGTGGCCGGCTATGCTGCCGCACAGGCCGCACCGCCCCACCCTACTCCATTGCTGGCCAGGCCATTCCTCTAATCACCCACACCTCCTGTTATTTTCTAGCGACGGCAGCCGGACCAGTAAACCCTCGTACTCCCCACCGCGTGGGCAACCACTGCCAAGTCTTCCCCAGCTCCGTGTCGTTCCCTTCCTAGGCCTCACCGTCGTCCACCACCTTGGTGCTCTCGGCGCGCCGTGATCAACGTGGTCAATGAACGACATCCATCGGACGTGGACTGCACGTGGAGAGGCTGACAGCTGGGTCCATGGCCGCACACAAGAAAATGCCTCCTTATTACGCGCAAAATAATGATTCCTCCACCTGACATCTGGGACCCATCGGAAGGGCCTCTGTATTTCATGAAAAAAACATTCCTCCCGCTAACAGGTCGGGCCCACCAGCTATATCTTCGCATGCAAGGAAGTGCCTCCTTATTACGCACATAAAAATGAATACTCCCCCTGCTAGCTGGGACCCAGCATAGTGGGAGGCTAACATGTGGGCCTACTAAATTGACGGGGACGGAGGGCTTTGTCAAATTAGTCAATATGAATGATTCTAGCTCCAGTGACCGTACGATGTCCATCCAACGGTCGTAGTGCTTCTTCAACCTCTGGTCTTCTTGCTCCAGCCGCCCAAAGCAGTGTCGGGCGTGCCGCCTACTCCTGCCTCCCATGGTCGGCTGTGCTACTGCGGAGGCCTCATCGCCCCCTACTACTCCCACTGCTGGCCAGGCCCTGCGGTGACGGCAGCCTCATACCGCAGCCGAACCAGTGAACCCTCGTACTCCTCTCCGCGTGGGCATCCACTGTTGTGTCTTCCCCGGCTCCGCATCGCTTGCCATCATCCACCGCCTTGGTGCTCTCAGTGCGGCATGGTCAATGTGGTCAACGAACGACTTCCATCGAAAGAGTATTGTACGTGGAGAGGCTGACAGCTGGGTCCATGGCCGCAGCAAGGAAGTGCCTCATTTTTACGCGCAAAATAATGATTCCTCCACCTGACAGCAGGGACCCACCGGACGGGCCACCGTATTTCACAAAAAAATGTTTTCCCCCTGACTGCTGGGACCCACCAGCTACATCTTCGCACGCAAGGAAGTGCCTGACAGTCGGGACCCACCCGGTCGAAGCGTACGCAGCATTGTCATTCTAGTCACGAATGTGTACGTACATACGATCGGTCTGTCTGCAGGCTGCAGCGATGAACCATGGCCGTGCAAGGAACGGCACGCATCGTAGTAGAAGCGTGCACGTGTCGTAGTAGAGGTGCACACGTAGCATGTGCATGTACGTACAGCGGCCAGGGTGCAAGAAAGTAAATACGGCCACGTACGTACATACGGGCGGGGTCTCGAACGCCTACTCGCGCATACATACGGCCAGGGCTTGTGTACACGGCTGGGTCAGAACGGAGAAACGTCGGCGTCGTCGTGTTCATGGGGAGCCAACCGGCTGGGTCAGAATGGAATGCGTCGCCATGTTCATTGGGAACCAAACGGATTGGATGGAACAACCCATGGAAACGAGGCCTGGCGTACCGCAGAACGGAGGAAACGGCCTTGTGTTCGACCGGCCATAGTCGAAACAGGATCCTATTCATCAGGAGGGTCTGGCGTACCGCAAAACGGAGGAAACGGGCTTCTCTTGGACCTCCTACAGTCAAAACAGGGTCTTGTTGACTGGGAGGGGTGTGACGTACCGCAAAGCGGAGGTAACGGACTTGTGTTGGAGTGCTACGGTCGAAACGAGGGTCCTGTTCATCGGCAGGGGTGTGGCATACCGCAAAATAGGACTCCACGAGATACTGTTCATCTCCACTGTCGACCTCCTCCAGCCTCCACGGGCTACTGTTCATCCACCGTCGACCACCTCCAGCCTCCACCTGCCACTGTTCATCCACGGGCTCCTGTTCATCTAGCCTCCACCGGCTACTGTTCAACCAGCCCTCTCCACGGGGTCCTGTTCAACCACCCCTCCATGGGCTACTGTTCATCCAGCCCTCTACCGGCTACTATTCAATCAGCCCTCCACCGGCTACTATTCAACCAGCCCTCCACGGGGTCCTATTCATCCAGCCCCTATGGGGTCCTGTTCATCCACCGGCTCGATCTATCGGGGTACTGTTCATCCAGCGGCAATGGCCTCTACTACCACAGGTTCCTGTTCATCCAACCCCCACCGAGAACTGTTCATCCAAACCCCCCAACAATGCTCACTGTTCATCTAGAGGCAGCATCGATCGGCTTCAGTTAGCAGTAGTAGCGAAGGAATCGCTCGATCAGGTTCAGTTAACAGCCATCGATTCGCTCAGGTTCAGTAACGCGTAGCCTGCAGTGCAATCGCTTGGGCTCAGTTATAGCCCAATGCCTCGCTCGGGTTTAGTTAGAGCCCAACGCCTCGCACACATGCGTGTACGTACAAGAGAAACGCGCATCGCTCGGCCCTCGACCACCCACCATAATCGGGAACTCCCTGATATTTTCCTCGCCCTCGCTTCTACCACGGGTTTTTCCGTCATGGACGGCCCAAAGAATGTCATGCAGCTGCGTCCCCGGCTCGCCCAGGACGAAAAGCCCATTTTTTGTCATGATTTTTTGTCATAGAAGTAGGACCCCACCACATCTATGATGATACCGGGTTTTGTCACAATTGTCGTCATAGAAGTGTCATAAGTATGACAAAAAAATCGTTCGGCCCAAAATGTCATGGATGTGTCTTTTTTTGTAGTGGTATCAGCATCCCCAAGCTTAATTCCTGCTCGTCCTCGAGTAGGTAAATGATAAAAAGATATTTTTTGATGTGGAATGCTACCTAGCATAATCTTGATCATGCATCTAATCATGGCATGAATATTGAGACACGAGTGATTCAAAGCAATAGTCTATAATTTAACATAAAGACTCGTGCATCCCAACAAACAATCATGTCTTTCAAATATCAATGCTAAAGAATGTTATCCCTACAAAATCATATAGTCTTGTCATGCTCTATCTTCTTAACACAAAGTATTTATCATGAACTACCCCGATGTCAGCCAAGCAATAGGTTCATACTTTTTAACGCGCTTCAACATTTTCCGCTCTCACGCAATACATGAGCGCAAGCCATGAATATAGCACTATGGGTGGAATAGAGTATGATGATAGGGGTAAATATTGAGAAGACAAAAAGTAAGAAAGTCTCACATCGACGCAGCTAACCAACGGGCTATGGAGATGCCCATCAATCGATATCAATGCGAGGATTAGGGATTGCCATGCAATGAATGAACTAAGAGCTATAAGTGTATGAAAGCTCATCATGGAAACTAAGTGGGTGTGCATATAACTCTATAATGAAAAATTCCCACTAGTATATGAAATTGACAACATAGGAGATTCTCTATATGAAAAACATTGTGCAACTCTGAAGCACAAGTGTGGAACTAGCATGCCCCTTCTCTCTTTTCTCTCATTTTTTCTTTTTCTCTTTTTTCTTCTTCTTTTTTCTCTTGGGCTCTTTTGGCCTCACTTTTTTCATTTTTTTCTCTGTTTTTTATATTTGTCCGGAGCCTCATCCCGACATGTGGGGGAATCATAGTTTCCATCATCCTTTCCTCACTGGGACATGCTCTAATAATGAATAATGATGATCATCACACTTCTATTTACTTACAACTCAATATTACAACTCGATACCTATAACAAAGTATGACTCTATATGAATGCCTCTAGCAGTGTACCAGGATGTGCAATGATCTAGCGTAACAATGATATAAAAAATCAGACAAGCCATGGAAATATCATGTTAGCTATCTTACGATCTTGCAAAGTAATATGACAATGAATGCTCAAGTCATCAAAACGGAAGCGGTGGAAGTTGCATGGCAATATATCTCGGAATGGCTATGGAAAGGCCATAATAGGTAGGTATGGTGGCTGTTTTGAGGAAGATATAATAAGGCTTATGTGTGATAGAGCGTATCATATCACGGGATTTGGATGCACCGGCGAAGTTTTCACTGACTCTCGAGGTGAGAAAGGGCAATGCACGATACCGAAGAGGCTAGCAAATTGCAGAAAGGTAAGAGTGCATATAATCCATGGACCCACATTAGTCATAAAGAATTCATATACTTACTGCAAAAGTTTATTAGCCCTCGAAGCAAAGTACTACTATGCATGCCCCTAGGGGGGGGCGTTGGTAGGAGTTAACCATCGCGCGCCCCCAACCTCTACGCAAAGGAAGGCGATCAATAATAAATCATGCTCCAACTTCATAGCATAACGGGAGACTATACGTGCGTGCTTCAGGAATCACAAGCCTTAACACCAATATTCCTTCTAAACACAACCATTTACTAGTACCTCCCACATATTCCATCTCTATATCGCAAAACTATTACAAGGAATCAAACATATCATATTCAGTGATCCATAAGTTTTATGTAGGATTTCATGACTAACCATGCAAATGACCAATTCATGTTGACTCTCTAAATAGATATAAGTGAAGCATGAGAGTTTAATTCTTTCTACAAAAGATCATGCTCTAACAAATATAAGTGAAGCAAAAGAGCATTCTACAAATAACGGTTTTCTATGTGAAGAGAAACATGCAATCCAAACTTCAAATGATATAAGTGAAGCACATGAAGCATTCTATAAAGCCATACTCAAAAGATATAAGTGAAGTGCAATGAGAATTCTATAAATCAACCATGGACTATCTCATACCATCATGGTGCATAAAAGAAAAATGAAAACTAAACACAAAAGACGCTCCAAGATTTGCACATATCACATGAACGAAACGAAAACGAAAACATACCATACTTGTTGAAGAAAGATAGGATGCCTCCCTGGGCATCCCAAGCTTAGATGCTCAAGTCTCCTTGAATATTTACTTGGGGTTCCTTGGGCATCCCCAATCTTGAACTCTTTCCTCTCCTCCTTCTCCTCACATCAAGACCTCCTCGATCTTTGAACACTTCATCCACACAAGACTCAACAGAAAGCTCGGTAAGATCCATTAGTATAATAATGCAAATCACTACTTTAAATACTATTAAAAACCCATTCATATTTTGTTTTTGCATTGTACCTACTGTATTATAACTTCTCCATGGCTTATACCACCGATAGAATCGATAATTTCATCAAAACTAGCAAAACAATGCATCAAAAACAAAACATGTCTTAAACAGGACGGTATGTAGCAATCTGAACATTCACCATACTTCTGTAACTCCAAAAATTCTGAAAACATAGGAAAAAATAAACAATTTGTATATCAATATTGTGTAAAAATTTCAGAAACTTTTGATGTTCTAGTAAAAAAATGTAAAATCACGCAATATAGCCAAAGTTTTTGTTTTTACACTGCACATACCAACAAGCAATCTAATCATCCTAAAGGAAAATCTTGGCACATTATTTTTATAATACAATGGATTTGTACAAGGAGATAATTATTTTTGTTCAAAAGTTTCTTTAATTAAAGATTCACAAAGTTTTCATGGGCATGAACAAAGTTCAAGGCATGCTCCCGCTTCCACGGTGTTCGTCTTTCTCACTTTTACTTTTCTTTTTATGAAATTTAGGTTCGCCTCTATATTTTTTCGTTTTTAAACTTTATAAAAGCACACAACAGAATAGAATGACTCTCTAAAACTTCCGGGTTGTCTCCCTGGCAGTGCTTTCTTTAAAGCCATTAACCTAAGCATAAAGTGCTCAAGTAATGGATCCACCCGGATCCCAAGGTATATCAAAGTCAATTTTAATTAACAATGATTTGGCATTTAGTAGTCATCACAAAGCAACATAAATCATGCAAAGACAAAGTCTAACTCTCATCATATGCATTGGCATGTCATATAAGAACAATTCATGCACATCAAGTAAAGGCCAATACATAGCATAAGCCGTTTCTTGCAATTTTATCGTGTTGGAAAGATAGAGAGGCGAAGATGTAGTTCCTCTCTCATAATAATTGCAAGTAGGATCATCAAGCACATGCATATTGTATTCATCAAAATCATCATGTGCAATGGTAAAAGGCAACCCATCAATGTAATCCTTAATAAGTGCAAACTTCTCCGATATAGTGTAGTTGGGAGAATTCAAAAATATAACAAGACTATAATGTGTGGGTGTTGAGGGAGTCCTGGACTAAGGGGTCCTCGGGCGTCCGGCCTGTTAGCCATGGGCCGGACTGATGGGATGTGAAGAACACGAAGACCGAAGACTGCACCTGTGTCCGGATGGGACTTTCCTTGGCGTGGAAGGCAAGCTTGGCAACCAAATATGTAGATTCCTTTCTTTGTAACCGACCTTGTGTAACCCTAGATCCTCCCGGTGTCTATATAAACCGGAGGACTTAGTCCAGAGGGGGGAGAGATATTCATTACCATAGCCATACTAGCTAGACCTCTAGGGTTTAACCATTACAATCTCGTGGTGGATCAACTCGTGTAATACTCATATTCATCAAGATCAATCAAGCAGGACGTAGGGTATTACCTCCATAGAGAGGGCCCGAACCTAGGTAAACATCATGTCCCCTGTCTCCTGGTACCATCGACCTTAGACGCACAGTTCGGGACCCCCTAGCCAAGATCCGCTAGTTTTAACACCAACTTTGGTGCTTTCATTGAGAGTTCCACTGTGTTGTCCTCAAAAGGTTCGATGGCCCCTTCAATCGTCAACAATGGCGTTGTCCAAAGAGAAACCTTCCTCCTCGGGTAGATTTTCGTGTTTGGCGGCTTCATACTATGGGCCAACTCGTTTGGCCATCTGGAGCAAATCGATAGCTACGCCCCTGGCCATCAGGTCAGATTTGGGAGCTTGAACTACGTCGCGGACATCTGTGGAGTTTGATCTTCGTTGGATTCGATACCTCGGCGATCGCTCCTGGTCACCTTGATGAACATGACCTAAATCTGTCATCGAATCACATTCAGGAAATAGCTCCTGTAACTGCTCTGGCCTTAGACCCGGAGCATACGGCGCCATCTAAGGACTGGAGGTTCAACCCCACCACGGAGGCCACAGATCCCCCGGCGTTGGAGCCGCACATGGACTTAAACTCAATGTTTGTGTCACCGAAACCCCGGACTCGTCTTTGGGTGTAAGCTCCGAACCATGTGAGTCCATGGATGCCGAACTTGATTGTTTATCGATCTTCGAATTCAGCACCACAGACATCTTCCAGCACTCGCCTTTGGGCGACGTGCTAAACTCATTAAAGAACCTGTCCTTGGCGGGGGACTCACAGTCGAACTATATCCGGTTCGAACTAGAAGATGATGACGGGGAATTTCGAGCCCCACCCGCCACCCACTTTATAGCCACTGTCAAAGACTTAACTGACATGCTCGATTACGGCTCCGATGACATCGATGGTATGGACGACGATGCCGGAGAAGAAGAGGCCCAGGACCCGCCATTCACCGAACGTTGGATGGCCACTTCCTCGTACGATGTGTACATGGTGGATGCACCAAAGGAGAATAGCGGCGATGACAAAGAAGATCCAATTGAGGATAAACCTCCTGAGATACAATCGAAATGTCGGCGTCAGCGGCACCGCTCTAAGTCACACCGCAATAAAGATAGCAATACCGGCACCGGAGAAGACAATACTCCGGACGATGCCGAAAATGATGAAGAACTTGCTGAGATAACATCCGAACAGGAGGAGCAAGAAAAAGGGCAGGCCAGGCCCAACGACTCGGAGGACGGTAGTTATCATCCGCTCTCTGAGGGTGAAGGAAGCCTCGGCAACGAAGATTTCATCGTGCCTGAGGAACCTCTAGAGCAGGAGCGCTTCAAGCGCCAGCTAATAGCCACCGCAAGGAGCCTGAAAAAAAAGCAGCAACAACTTCAAGCTGACCAAGATCTGCTCGTCGACAGGTGGATTGATGTTCTGGCAGCCGAAGAATACGGCCTCAAATGCCCAGCCAAGAGTTACCAAAAGCGAAGGTTGCTACCTTAGTATGATGAAGAGGCACCGGAGCCCATACTTCCCTCGCGTAATGCGGCTGGCCGAAAACAACGCGGTTGGGACAGTGCGGCGGACCGACCACCTCGTGGTCGGGATAGAGCGGCAACTCAAGCCAAACAGCAGCCCGCCCCGCCGCCACGAAAAAACAGAGACAAAACAGTTCGGGGTCATACACACGACCTCCGATAGACCCTGGATAGTAGAGCAGGATATACCCGATCGGTTTACGGATCGCGAGGACGTTCCTCGACACGTGATGATGGCTACCTATTCGGACGTGACAAACCTAGTCACACCCGAGCCGACAACCGCAGACGGACTCCATCGGAGCTACATCGCGATGCGGCCCGATATAGAGGCGCCGCACACCCTCTTTGCTTCACCGATGAAGTAATGGATCACGAATTCCCCGAAGGGTTCAAACCCGTTAACATTGAATCATACGACGGAACAACCGATTCCGCGGTATGGATCGAGGATTTTATTATCCATATCCACATGGCCCGCGGAGATGACCTCCACGCTATAAAATACCTCCCACGAAAGCTCAAAGGGCCAGCTCGGCACTGGTTAAACAGCCTGCCTGAAAACTCTATCGGCAGCTGGGAGGGCTTGGAAGAAGCCTTCCTCGACAACTTCCAAGGTACATATGTATGGCCACCAGACGCCGATGACTTAAGACACATAGTCCAACAACCTGGAGAGTCAGCCAGGAAATTTTGGACTAGGTTCCTAACCAAAAAGAACCAGATCGTCGACTGTCCAGATGTCGAAGCTCTAGCGGCCTTTAAACATAGCATCTGCGACGAATGGCTCGCCCGCCACCTCGGCCAAGAAAAGCCGAAATCTATGGCAGCCCTCACGGCACTTATGACCCTCTTTTGTGCGGTGAGGATAGCTGGCTGGCTCGTAGTAAAAATACGGCCAGCAACGCAGGCCCTTCCGAGGCCAAAAACAACAACGACAAGCTCCGACGCAGCAGACACAAACGCCGAAGCAATGGCGATAACACCGATGACACTACTGTCAACGATGGATTCAGCGGCTCCAAGTCCGGTTAGCGGAAAAAGGTGTATAAAATAAACAATCAGGGACCGTCCAGCATGGACCGCATACTCGACCGTCCGTGCCAAATCCATGGCACCCTAGACAAACCAGCCAACCATACCAACAAAGATTGCTGGGTTTTTAAGCAAGCCGACAAGTTAAATGTCGAGAACAAGGAAAAGGGATCGCAGAGCGAGGACGATGACGAGGAGCCCCTGCAGCCAAACACATGGGGGGCAGAAGAAGTCCCCCCCCAGGTCAAAACGGTGAACATGATATATGCTACACGCATCCCCAAGAGGGAGCGCAAGCGCGCACTCAGGGATGTCTACATGATAGAGCCAGTCGCCCCAAAATTTAATCCGTGGTCGTCATGCCCGATCACTTTTGATCGCCGGGATCATCCGACCAGTATCCGTCATGGCGGTTCAGCCGCACTGGTCCTGGACCCAATAATTGATGGGTTCCACCTGACACGAGTCCTGATGGACGGTGGCAGCAGCCTCAACTTGATCTATCAGGATACAGTGCGCAAAATGGGCATTCATCCATCACGGATCAAACCCACAAAGACTACCTTCAAAGGAGTCATACCAGGTGTAGAGGCCCGCTGTACGGGCTCAATCACGCTCGAGGTTGTCTTTGGATGTCCTAACAATTTCCGAAGCGAGGAGTTAATCTTCGACATAGTCCCCTTTCGTAGCGGCTATCACGCACTGCTCGGACGGACCGCATACGCCCGATTCAACGCAGTGCCGCACTATGCTTCTCAAGCTCAAGATGCCCAGTCCACATGGCGTCATAACAGTCAATGGAAATAAGGAACGCTCCCTCCGTACCGAAGAGCACACAACTGCCTTAGCAGCAGAAGTACAGAGCGGCCTTCTCAAGCAGAACCTTAATTCGGCTGCCGAGCCCTCGGACACCGTTAAGAGGGTTCGAACTACCCTGCAGGAGGACAGCTCGGCTCGTCAGGAGCTATACTAGCAATTCGGCCTCCGTCTTAGTCCTGGTCAAGTAGTGGCATTCGCACCACGCGTACATAACTACGCACTCAAAATTCCATGGGCATCGACGGAGGCATAGCTAGTTTATGATCTGCAATTCGGCTAGACCGCCCCGAACACTCATACTTTCACTATTCCACTTTTTTTCCTTTTTTACAGGCCTTTTCTAGTGGCTTGACCATCAACTCTTTTCGAAGGATAAAAACACCAAGACAACAAGAAGCGTGGACATACTGGAAAACTCTTAGGTGGTCTCTTTAACAATCCCTTTACCTATCTTCAGGACCCATACGCAGCTCTCTCTTGGTGAAGGCATAGTAAATAGCCTTTCTGCTTATTGCACTACCTGTATAAATGCGCCTTAACGCACCAATGAAATTATAATAGAAACAGTTTGCGGCCCAAATTTTCACGACTCTAGCTTACCACTGGTTCTTCTTTTTCTTCATTTTTGTCTTTTCCTTTCTGGTAATTCTATCAGGTAGCACCCATACACTTTGGTACATTTTGATGTTTGCCAGGGGCTTCATAGCACCCCACAACATGTCAAAAAAAGTCCAAACACTTTTACAGTATAGTTCGGCACCCCAAATTTAGCATTATATGCATTGGCTCCGAATCATGTCTTTGGTCAATAGTTGGGTTGCCCGGCTCCTGTGCTTGCTACCTTACGTTCCGCTATATCGGCTA
This sequence comes from Triticum dicoccoides, assembly GCF_002162155.2. Lineage (NCBI taxonomy): Eukaryota > Viridiplantae > Streptophyta > Magnoliopsida > Poales > Poaceae > Triticum > Triticum dicoccoides. The sequence goes on along the minus strand of NC_041382.1, from coordinate 173,390,539 downwards.
AGGTAGTAAAGGGAGAACTACTGCAATTGTGCCTTGGTTTATCCAAAGGAGCACCTCAGTAGAGAAAGCCGAAAACTGACTGTCATGATGCGGCGAGAGCCGGTCAGCTATTCGGAGGTTGCAAATCGTTGGAGATTTCTTCCGCATTACGCGAAGGATCGGTACTTCCCGATCAGACGCTTATAGCACTCTAGTTCGGATACTAGGGGTTGCGCCCATGTTTTTATTGTCAAACTCCTATGGCTAAGTGAGGGCATTAACGCCGCATAGTCTGGTTGCCTGGTTCGTTGCGCTAAACAACTCCTTCAAGGACCATATAATTGGATCAAGATTGTTTAGATACCATCCCGAACACCCCTGTACTACCTACATGGGGGCAGAAACCAACGACTGGAAGACCCTCAGATTTCATACAACACGGCCGCACAGGAGGTAAAATTTAAAAACATAACAAGCATTATATTACAAACCCACTTTGTTTTATCATACAAGGTAGAAGGAACTTGAATACATTCATTCAAAGATCGTGTCTTTCGCACACTGATCTGCAACAATGTGGGACCCCTCCAAGACATTGCCAAAGTATCGCTCGGGCGTGCGGTGCTCCTTGCCCTCAGGTGGCCCCTCGGACGCTAGTTTGACGACGTCCATCTTCGCCCACCAGACCTTGACATAGGAGAAGGCCAGACACGCGCCCTCGATACAGACGGACCACTTGACAACGTCCAGCCGAGGATAGGCATCCACCAGCCTCTTCATGAGGCTGAAGTAACTGCTGGGTATAGCTTTGGCTGGCCACAGCCGGATTATTAAATCCTTCATGGCTAGTTCGGCCACCCTGTGCAGCTCGACCAACTGTTTTAGCTGATCGCTGAAGGGCACCGGATGTTCTGGCGCAAGATATTGCGACTAGAACAACTTCTCCGTGGAGCTCCCTTCTTCGGCTCAGAAGAACTCCGCGGTGTCAGTGACACTGCGGGGCAGATCAGCAAAAGCCCCCGCAGAACTCCGAATCCGGGTTAGTAAAAGATATTTCATCTTCACATTCTTGCTTTGCATATTGAATGCCTTACCCGCGTGATCTTCTTGGCCTCCTGGATCTCTTGGAGGGCTCCCCGGGCCTCACTCTGGGTCGCCTCCACACTCTGACGAGCCTTGGCAAGTTCGACCTCTTGAGCCGACGCATTGTGCTCCAAGGTGTCGCACTTCCTTACTGCGTCTTGAAGCTCCTGTTGGACCTCGTTGACCCGGGTCTTGAGCTTCTTACAGGCGGCCTGCTCCTTGACAGCCTTCTCCTTGGCTTCGGCCAGAGCTTTTCTTAGGGCCTCGACCTCGGTCATCGCTTCTATACATATCATGACACCTCGGTCAATGCATATCATTTTACCTTTTTTAATATAAAATAGGTTATCACATACCTTGTTTTTCTTGGAGCTGCCTCCTCACCTGGCCGAGCTCCTCCTCGGCCTGCTCCAGTCTCTGCTTCAGTCCGGAGACTTCGGCAGTATGTGAGGCTGCTGCCAACAGCGACGCCTGCGTATTCATTTCAGACAAGTTTAGTTAGTTTCCTGCCATAAGGGATTGATCCTCTGTCCGGTTTCTTCTTTCCGGACACCAGACAGTGTCTCAGGGGCTACTGTCTATATTGGGATTTTATCTTTTTGCGTCGCTTACCTCAAAACCTGTTAGCAGGCTGCTGCAGGCTTCGGTTAGTCCGCTCTTGGCGGACTGAACCCTTTCAATCACCGTGCCCATAAGAACATGGTGCTCATCCACAATGGAAGCACCTCGCAGCGCTTCCAGCTGATTATCCGGTGCCCTGGTTGGACAGGGGTCACTGGTGGAATAGGCACACCCCCTTCTTTCGAAGGAGGTTGCGCACGAGATTCTGGAGCCGTATCGGTCTCTAGAATCGAGTCCGGTTGAGGGCCGAACTGAATACGGCCCTCACCTCCAGTCTCCACGGGGATTGGCTCCCCCTGGTGTTCGGAGACGGAGGCTTTGCCTTCTGGCGCCTCCTGAGCCTCTCCCCGTCCTGGGAAGGTTCTTTGGGAGAGCACCTCGTCGTCTCCCTTGGCCTTGGGAGAGTAAGCAGCCGGCGGTGTCTCGCTGGCCATCTCCTTTGAGTCCAACGAGCCTCTTGATGAGGATCGCTGGGAGCTGTCATGGGCCGGACTGCAATAGCATAATTAATCATGTCAATACGACAAAGAGGAGAGGTTAGATTTATGGGCATGTATGAGTCTTAGCACTTACGATGCGGCTCGAGGCTTAGTGCAGGGGCGTCGCTCCGGACTGCTGTCGACGTCCCATGCGGAGCTACCCGCGAGCGAGCCTTTCCCCTTCTTGGGCGCCTCCGCCTCCAGAATTGTGGAGGCCGCCCTCTTCTTCCTCCCTCCATTAGAGGGAGAGTCGCTCTCCTCCTCATCATCATCGTCGTCGTCTTCGGCGACGGAGGAACGGGTTTTGTCTTCGGACGTCGCGTCTGAAGCGCCCTTGCGATGGGGGCCACTCCGGACCCCCTTGGCCTTCCGCGTGGCCTTCTTCGCCGGCGCCCTTATAGGGCGCCGGCACCAGCATCTTTGCTAAAGGCGGAATGACTGGTTCTTCAGGTAGCGGAGCCAGGCACTAGATCTTCTTCACCCTCTCCATCCAGTCCTGAGGAAGCAATGATAATAGTAGCTTAGATATCGTCCTTGAAACAAGCAAGTAGGGGATGCGTTAAAAATAACATACCTCATTGGCGAGGTGATTGATGTCGTGCCCGTGGTCCGAATCCGTGGCCAGCGGTGTCTCGTTGCCATTGAAGAGCAACTTCCAGGCGTCTTCATGAGAAGTTTCGAAGAGCCTCTTTAGGGTATGGTGCTTCTTCGGATTAAACTCCCATAGAGGGCGGCTTCGGCTTTGGCACGGGAGAATCCGGCGAACTAGCATCACCTGGATTATATCGACAAGCTTGATATCCTTGTCCACCATACTTTGAACACGCGTCTGCAGTGCTATCAGATCATCTGACGATGACCAATTCGGGCTCTTCTCAACCCAGGAGGTGAGCCGCATTGGTGTGTCGGAGTGGAATTCGGCAGCGGCGGCCCAGTTTGCGCCGCGGGGTTCTGTGATGTAGAACCATTGTTTTTGCCATTCCTTGACAGTCTCCACGAAGGTGCCTTTCAACCAGGAGACATTAGTCAGCTTGCTCACCATGGCACCTCTGCACTCCGCGTGCTGGCCATCCACCACCTTCGGCTTCACATTAAAGACCTTGAGCCACAGCCCGGAGTGGGATTGGATGCGGAGGAAGGCCTCACACACGACGATGAATGTCGAGATGTTGAGGAAGGAGTTTGGGGATAGATCATGGAAGTCTATCCCATAATAGTACATCAGCCCGCGGATGAAAGAGTGGAGTGGAAACCCTAGCCTGCGGAGGAAATGAGGGATGAATACCACCCTCTCATTGGGCTTCGGTGTGGGGACGACTTGCCCCTGGGCTGGAAGACGGTGGGAGATTTCCTTCGCCAGGTACCCAGCCGCCCGAAGCTCAGTAATGTCCTCCTCCTTGATGGAGGAAATCATCCACTTGCCTTGACCTCCGGATCCGGACCTGGTTGAGTGCTAGCTTGAGTGGGAAGAAGATGAGATCTTGGGCGCTCAAGAGTGGAAGGGCAGAGGAATAGAGAAGGCGTGGGAGAAGAAAGGGGATTCTTATCTCCTTATAAAGGCAGTGAATATTGAACGCCTCCCCACTCGCCTTAGAATTTGCCTACTCCCAAGGGTTGTGTAAATGGCACGGTTGGGTTACCCACGCCCGTATTGATGAGAATCCCGCAATAAGGGGACACGATCTCTACTTCGACAAGATGTGCCAATGGCAGCCGCGTCTCGAAATGTGGAGCGGCAGACGGAAACGATTCAAAATTATGACTGGGCAGACGTGATGTCATGTTGTAAAAAGTTGTCAGCAAATTGGACTCGTGGATTATTATATTCTCTCTACGGTTGTGTGTGGTGCGTGTGTTACAGGTCCGGACACGGTCAATAGGTCTGAAGACTATCTTGGAGTTCGGAAGGAGGTGTTGGAAATATGCCCTAGAGGCTATAATAAAAGTATTATTATATTTCATTGTTCATGATAATTGTCTTTTATTCATGCTATAACTGTATTATCCGGAAATCGTAATACACGTGTGAATACTTAGACCACAATATGTCCCTGGTAAGCCTCTAGTTGACCAGCTCGTTGTGATCAACAGATAGTCATGGTTTCCTGACTATGGACATTGGATGTCGTTGATAACGGGATCACATCATTAGGAGAATGATGTGATGGACAAGACCCAATCCTAAGCATAGCATAAAAGATCGTGTAGTTCGTTTTGCTAGAGCTTTGCCAATGTCGAATATCTCTTCCTTAGACCATGAGATCGTGTAACTCCCGGATACCGTAGGAGTGCCTTGGGTGTATCAAACGTCACAACGTAACTGGGTGACTATAAAGGTGCATTACAGGTATCTCCGAAAGTAGCTGTTGGGTTGACACGGATCGAGACTGGGATTTGTCACTCCGTATGACGGAGAGGTATCTCTGGGCCCACTCGGTAATGCACCATCGTATTGAGCTCAATGTGACCAAGGTGTTGGACACAGGATCATGCATTACGGTACGAGTAAAGTGACTTGCCAGTAACGAGACTGAACAAGGTATTGGGATACCGACGATCGAGTCTCGGGCAAGTAACGTACCGATTGACAAAGGGAATTGCATACAGGGTTTGATCGAATCCTCGACATCGTGGTTCATCCGATGACAACATCGAGGAGCATGTGGGAGCCATCATGGGTATCCAGATCCCGCTGATGGTTATTGACTGAGAGTGTCTCGGTCATGTCTGCATGTCTCCCGAACCCGTAGGGTCTACACACTTAAGGTTCGGTGACGCTAGGGTTATGAAGATATGTATATGCAGAAACCCGAATGTTGTTCGGAGTCCCGGATGAGATCCCGGACGTCAAAAGGAGTTCCGGAATGGTCCGGAGGTAAAGAATTATATATAGGAAGTGCTATTTCGGGCATCGGGACAAGTTTCGGGGTTATCGGTATTGTACCGGGACCACCGGAAGGGTCCCGGGGGTCCACCGGGTGGGGCCACCTGTCCCGGGGGGCCACATGGGCTGTAGGGGGTGCGCCTTGGCCTTCATGGGCCAAGGGCACCAGCCCCTATAGGCCCATGCGCCTAGGGTTTCCCCCTAGGAGGAGTCCTAGTGGTGGAAGGCACCCCTAGGTGCCTTGGGGGGGAGGGAAACCTCCCCTAGGCCGCCGCCCCCCCTAGTAGATCTCATCTACTAGGGCCGGCGCCCCCCCCCCTTGGCACCCCTATATATAGTGGGGGAGAGGAGGGACTTCATACACCAGCCCCTGGCGCCTCCACCTCCCCCCGTTACGTCTCTCCCTCGTAGTCTCGGCGAAGCCCTGCTGCTGTGACGCCCTGCATCCACCACCACGCCGTCGTGCTGCTGGATCTTCATCAACCTCTCCTTCCCCCTTGCTGGATCAAGAAGGAGGAGACATCTCCCGTCCCGTACGTGTGTTGAACGCGGAGGTGCCGTCCGTTCGGCGCTGGTCATCGGTGATTTGGATCACGTCGAGTACGACTACATCATCACCTTGCAAGCTTCCGCACGCGATCTACAAGTGGTATGTAGATGCAAACTCTCTCCCTAGACTCGTTGCTTAGATGAACTCATAGATGGATCTTGGTGAAACCGTAGGAAAAATTTTAATTTTCTGCAACGTTCCCCAACAGTGGCATCATGAGCTAGGTTTATGCGTAGTTCTCTTTGCACGAGTAGAACACAACTTTGTTGTGGGCGTGGATTTTGTCATCTTACTTGCCTCTACTAGTCTTTTCTTGCTCAACGGTATTGTGGGATGAAGCGGCCCGGACCAACCTTACACGTACACTTACGTGAGACCGGTTCCACCGACTAACATGCACAAGTTGCATAAGGTGGCTGGCGGGTGTCTGTCTCTCCCACCTTAGTTGGAGCGGAATCGATGAACAGGGCCCTTATGAAGGGTAAATAGAAGTTGACAAAATCACGTTGTGGTGATTCGTAGGTAAGAAAACGTTCTTGCTAGAACCCAATTGCAGCCACGTAAAAGATGCAACAACAATTAGAGGACGTCTAACTCGTTTTTGCAGCGATTGATCATGTGATGTGATATGGCCAGAAGTTGTGATGAATGATGAATTGTGATGTATGAGATCATGTTCTTTGTAATAGGATTCACGACTTGCATGTCGATGAGTATGACAACCGGCAGGAGCCATAGGAGTTGTCATTATTTTTTGTATGACCTGTGTGTCATTGAATAACGTCATGTAAACTACTTTACTTTATTGCTAAACGTTAGTCATAGAAGTAGAAGTAGTCGTTGGCGTGACAACTTCATGAAGACACGATGATGGAGATCATGATGATGGAGATCATGGTGTCAAGCCGGTGACAAGATGATCATGGAGCCCCGAAGATGAAGATCAATGGAGCTATATGATATTGGCCATATCATGTCACAACTATATAATTGCATGTGATGTTTATTATGTATTATGCATCTTGTTTACTTAGGACGACGGTAGTAAATAAGATGATCCCTTATAAAATTTCAAGAAGTGTTCTCCCCTAACTATGCACCGTTGCTACAGTTCGTCGCTTCTAAGCACCACGTGATGATCGGGTGTGATGGATTCTTACGTTCACATACAACGGGTGTAAGACAGTTTTACATAGCGAAAACACTTAGGGTTAACTTGACGAGCCTAGCATGTGCAGACATGGCCTCGGAACACGGAGACCGAAAGGTCGAACACGAATCGTATGGAAGATACGATCAACATGAGAATGTTCACCGACGATGACTAGTCCGTCTCACATGATGATCGGACACGGGCTAGTCGACTCGGATCGTGTAACACTTAGATGACTAGAGGGATGTCTAATCTAAGTGGGAGTTCATAATTTGATTAGAACTTTATTATCATGAACTTAGTCTAAAACCTTTGCAAATATGTCTTGTAGATCAATGGCCAACGCTAATGTCAACATGAACTTCAACGCGTTCCTAGAGAAAACCAAGCTGAAAGATGATGGCAGCAACTATACGGACTGGGTCCGGAACCTGAGGATCATCCTCATAGCTGCCAGGAAACAATATGTCCTAGAAGGACCGCTAGGTGACGCTCCCGTCCCAGAGAACCAAGACATTATGAATGCTTGGCAGTCTCGTGCTGATGATTACTCCCTCGTTCAGTGCGGCATGCTTTACAGCTTAGAACCGGGGCTCCAAAAGCGTTTTGAGCACCACGGAGCATATGAGATGTTCGAAGAGTTGAAACTAGTTTTTCAAGCTCATGCCCGGGTCGAGAGATATGATGTCTCCGACAAGTTCTACAGTTGTAAGATGGAGGAAAACAGTTCTGTCAGTGAGCACATCCTGAAGATGTCTGGGTTGCACAACCGTATGACCCAGCTGAACATTAACCTCCCAGATGAGGCGGTCATTGACAGAATCCTCCAGTCGCTCCCACCAAGCTACAAGAGCTTTGTGATGAACTACAACATGCAGGGGATGGAAAAGACCATTCCTGAAGTGTTCTCGATGCTGAAGTCAGCAGAGGCTGAAATCAAGAAAGAACATCAAGTGTTGATGGTCAATAAGACCACTAAGTTCAAGAAGGGCAAGGGTAAGAAGAACTTCAAGAAGGACGGAAAAGATGTTGCCGCGCCTGGTAAGCCAGTTACCGGGAAGAAGTCAAAGAATGGACCTAAGCCTGAGACTGAGTGCTTTTATTGCAAGGGGAAGGGTCACTGGAAGCGGAACTGCCCCAAATACTTAGCGGATAAGAAGGCCGGCAACACCAAAGGTATATTTGATATACATGTGATTGATGTGTACCTTACCAGTACTCGTAGTAACTCCTGGGTATTTGATACCGGTGCCGTTGCTCATATTTGTAACTCACAGCAAGAGTTGCGGAATAAACGGAGACTGGCGAAGGACGAGGTGACGATGCGTGTCGGGAATGGTTCCAGAGTCGATGTGATCGCCGTCGGCACGCTGCCTCTACATTTACCTACGGGATTAGTTTTGAACCTTAATAATTGTTATTTAGTGCCAAGTTTGAGCATGAACATTGTATCAGGATCTCGTTTAATACGAGATGGCTACTCATTTAAGTCTGAGAATAATGGTTGTTCGATTTATATGAGAGATATGTTTTATGGTCATGCTCCGATGGTCAATGGTTTATTCTTAATGAATCTCGAACGTAATATTACACATGTTCATAGTGTAGATGCCAAAAGATTTAAAGTTGATAACGATAGTCCCACATACTTGTGGCACTGCCGCCTTGGTCACATTGGTGTCAAACGCATGAAGAAGCTCCATGCCGATGGACTTTTAGAGTCTCTTGATTATGAATCGTTTGACACGTGCGAAACATGCTTTTTGGGCAAAATGACCAAGACTCCGTTCTCCGGAACAATGGAGCGAGCAACCAACTTGTTGGAAATCATACATACCGATGTGTGCGGTCCAATGAGCGTTGAGGCTCGCGGAGGATATCGTTATGTTCTCACTCTCACAGATGACTTGAGTAGATATGGGTATGTCTACTTAATGAAACACAAGTCTGAGACCTTTGAAAAGTTCAAGGAATTTCAGAATGAGGTAGAGAATCAACGTGACCGAAAGATAAAATTCTTACGATCAGATCGTGGAGGAGAATACTTAAGTCACGAATTTGGTACACACTTAAGGAAATGTGGAATCGTTTCACAGCTCACGCCGCCTGGAACACCTCAGCGAAACGGTGTGTCCGAACATCGTAATCGCACCCTATTGGATATGGTGCGGTCTATGATGTCCCATACCACTTTACCTCTATCATTTTGGGGATACGCTCTAGAGACAGCTACATTCACTTTAAATAGGGCACCGTCTAAATCCGTTGAGACGACACCGTATGAATTATGGTTTGGAAAGAAACCTAAGCTGTCATTTCTGAAAGTTTGGGGATGCGATGCTTATGTCAAGAAACTTCAACCTGAAAAGCTCGAACCCAAGTCGGAAAAATGCGTATTCATAGGATACCCTAAGGAAACTGTAGGGTATACCTTCTACTTAAGATCCGAAGGCAAGATCTTTGTTGCCAAGAACGGATGCTTTCTGGAAAAAGAGTTTCTCTCGAAAGAAGTAAGTGGGAGGAAAGTAGAACTCGATGAAGTACTACCTCTTGAGCGGGAAAGTGGCGCAGCGCAGGAAACCGTTCCTGTGATGCCCACACCAACTGAGGAGGAAAACAATGATAATGATCAAGGTACTTCGGATCAAGTTACTGCTGAACTTCGTAGGTCCACAAGGACACGTTCCGCACCAGAGTGGTACGGCAACCCTGTCCTGGAAATCATGTTGTTAGACAACAATGAACCTTCGAACTATGAAGAAGCAATGGCGGGCCCGGATTCCAACAAATGGCTTGAAGCCATGAAATCCGAGATAGAATCCATGTATGAAAACAAAGTATGGACTTTGACAGACTTGCCCGATGATCGGCGAGCGATAGAAAACAAATGGATCTTTAAGAAGAAGACGGACGCGGATGGTAATATTACCATCTATAAAGCTCGACTTGTCGCTAAGGGTTATCGACAGGTTCAAGGGATTGACTACGACGAGACATTCTCTCCCGTAGCGAAGCTAAAGTCCGTCTGAATCATGTTAGCAATTGCCGCATACTATGATTATGAGATATGGCAGATGGACGTCAAAACAGCATTCCTTAACGGGCATCTTAAGGAAGAACTGTATATGATGCAACCGGAAGGTTTTGTCGATCCTCGGAACGCTAACAAAGTATGCAAGCTCCAGCGATCCATTTATGGACTGGTGCAAGCATCTCGGAGTTGGAACATTCGCTTTGATGAGATGATCAAAGCGTTTGGGTTTATGCAGACTTATGGAGAAGCCTGCGTTTACAAGAAAGTGAGTGGGAGCTCTGTAGCATTTCTCATATTATATGTAGATGACATACTCCTGATGGGAAATAATATAGAATTTCTGGACAGCATTAAGGCCTACTTGAATAAGTGTTTTTCAATGAAGGACCTTGGAGAAGCTGCTTATATATTAGGCATCAAGATCTATAGAGATAGATCGAGACGCCTCATAGGTCTTTCACAAAGCACATACCTTGATAAGATTTTGAAGAGATTCAGAATGGATCAGTCCAAGAAGGGGTTCTTGCCTATGTTACAAGGTGTGAGACTGAGCTCAGCTCAGTCACCGACCACGGCAAAAGATAAAGAAGAGATGAGTGTCATCCCCTATGCTTCAGCCATAGGATCTATTATGTATGCCATGCTGTGTACCAGACCCGATGTAAACCTTGCTGTAAGTTTGGTAGCAAGATACCAAAGTAATCCCGACAAGGAACACTGGACAGCGGTCAAGAATATCCTGAAGTACCTGAAAAGGACGAAGGACATGTTTCTTGTTTATGGAGGAGACAAAGAGCTCGTCGTAAAGGGTTACGTCGACGCTAGCTTCGACTCAGATCTGGATGACTCTAAGTCACAAACCGGATACGTGTATATGTTGAATGGTGGAGCAGTAAGCTGGTGCAGCTGCAAGCAGAGCGTCGTGGCGGGATCTACGTGTGAAGCGGAGTACATGGCAGCCTCGGAGGCAGCACATGAAGCAATTTGGGTGAAGGAGTTCATCACTGACCTAGGAGTCATACCCAATGCGTCGGGGCCGATCAAACTCTTCTATGACAACACTGGAGCTATTGCCCTCGCCAAGGAGCCCAGGTTTCACAAGAAGACCAGGCACATCAAGCGTCATTTCAACTCCATCCGTGAAAATGTTCAAGATGGAGATATAGAGATTTGCAAAGTGCACACGGATCTGAATGTCGCAGATCCGCTGACTAAACCTCTCTCGCGTGCAAAACATGATCAACACCAGAACTCTATGGGTGTTCGATTCATCACAATGTAACTAGATTGGTGACTCTAGTGCAAGTGGGAGACTGTTGGAAATATGCCCTAGAGGCAATAATAAAAGTATTATTATATTTCATTGTTCATGATAATTGTCTTTTATTCATGCTATAACTGTATTATCCGGAAATCGTAATACACGTGTGAATACTTAGACCACAATATGTCCCTGGTAAGCCTCTAGTTGACCAGCTCGTTGTGATCAACAGATAGTCATGGTTTCCTGACTATGGACATTGGATGTCGTTGATAACGGGATCACATCATTAGGAGAATGATGTGATGGACAAGACCCAATCCTAAGCATAGCTTAAAAGATCGTGTAGTTCGTTTTGCTAGAGCTTTGCCAATGTCGAATATCTCTTCCTTAGACCATGAGATCGTGTAACTCCCGGATACCGTAGGAGTGCCTTGGGTGTATCAAACGTCACAACGTAACTGGGTGATTATAAAGGTGCATTACAGGTATCTCCGAAAGTAGCTGTTGGGTTGACACGGATCGAGACTGGGATTTGTCACTCCGTATGACGGAGAGGTATCTCTGGGCCCACTCGGTAATGCATCATCATATTGAGCTCAATGTGACCAAGGTGTTGGACACGGGATCATGCATTACGGTACGAGTAAAGTGACTTGCCGGTAACGAGACTGAACAAGGTATTGGGATACCGACGATCGAGTCTCGGGCAAGTAACGTACCGATTGACAAAGGGAATTGCATACAGGGTTTGATCGAATCCTCAACATCGTGGTTCATCCGATGACAACATCGAGGAGCATGTGGGAGCCATCATGGGTATCCAGATCCCGCTGATGGTTATTGACTGAGAGCGTCTTGGTCATGTCTGCATGTCTCCCGAACCCGTAGGGTCTACACACTTAAGGTTCGGTGACGCTAGGGTTATGAAGATATGTATATGCAGAAACCCGAATGTTGTTCGGAGTCCCGGATGAGATCCCGGACGTCACAAGGAGTTCCGGAATGGTCCGGAGGTAAAGAATTATATATAGGAAGTGCTATTTCGGGCATCGGGACAAGTTTCGGGGTTATCGGTATTGTACCGGGACCACCGGAAGGGTCCCGGGGGTCCACCGGGTGGGGCCACCTGTCCCGGGGGGCCACATGGGCTGTAGGGGGTGCGCCTTGGCCTTCATGGGCCAAGGGCACCAGCCCCTATAGGCCCATGCGCCTAGGGTTTCCCCCTAGGAGGAGTCCTAGTGGTGGAAGGCACCCCTAGGTGCCTTGGGGGGGAGGGAAACCTCCCCTAGGCCGCCGCCCCCCCTAGTAGATCTCATCTACTAGGGCCGGAGCCCCCCCTGGCACCCCTATATATAGTGGGGGAGAGGAGGGACTTCATACACCAGCCCCTGGCGCCTCCATCTCCCCCCGTTACGTCTCTCCCTCGTAGTCTCGGCGAAGCCCTGCTGCTGTGACGCCCTGCATCCACCACCACGCCGTCGTGCTGCTGGATCTTCATCAACCTCTCCTTCCCCCTTGCTGGATCAAGAAGGAGGAGACGTCTCCCGTCCCGTACGTGTGTTGAACGCGGAGGTGCCGTCCGTTCGGCGCTGGTCATCGGTGATTTGGATCACGTCGAGTACGACTACATCATCACATTGCAAGCTTCCGCACGCGATCTACAAGTGGTATGTAGATGCAAACTCTCTCCCTTGACTCGTTGCTTAGATGAACTCATAGATGGATCTTGGTGAAACCGTAGGAAAAATTTTAATTTTCTGCAACGTTCCCCAACAGGAGGAACCCGCCTTGCAATGCCGAAGACAGATCTACGCGCCAGATACCTTATCATTGAAGCCAAGTTCAGGGGCTACTGAGGGAGTCCTGGACTAAGGGGTCCTCGGGCGTCCGGCCTATTAGCCATGGGCCGGACTGATGGGCTGTAAAGAACACGAAGACCGAAGACTGCACCCGTGTCCGGATGGGACTCTCCTTGGCATGGAAGGCAAGCTTGGCGACCAAATATGTAGATTCCTTTCTTTGTAACCGACCTTGTGTAACGCTAGATCTTCCCGTTCATCCTGTTCGGACGTTGCTATAGTGTAGTTGGGAGAATTCAAAAATATGACAAGACTATCATGTGTGGGTGCAATAGCAAAAATTTCATTCTTAACATAAGGAACTATAGAAAGTTCATCTCAATAAGCATAATTCATATTGGCATCATGGCCACAAGCATAGCAAGCATCAAGTTCATCAAAAAGGGATATTTCAAATGAATCCATGAGATCATAGCAATTATCATAGCATTCATCCTTCGGTAAGCACAAAGGAAAATTAAACAATGTATGAGTTGAAGAGTTACTCTCATTACAAGGCGGGCACGGGTAGCTAATCTGCCCTCCTTTTGTTCTTCACTCTCCTCGTCATCTTTTTCATCCAATGAACTCACAGTTTCTTCAATTTCTTCTTCCATAGACTCCTGCAAAATATTAGTCTCTTCTTGGACAGTGGAGACTTTCTCAATAAATGCATTAATATCAGCAATGTATTTATAATTTTCATAGCAATATTTAAGGATGGCAAAATTTTCAGGACTATAAATTTCAGGTCTATAAACAGAATCATCATAATATTAAAACTTTTCAAATAGAGATTCAATTTCATAAGCACCCTTAAAAGCAACAAATTCTTCTATTCGTTCCACACCATAGTAATCATATCTACCATTGGCGTAAGAAGCCAATGTTCCATTATCACTAAATTCACGTGAAAAGGGAAGGTGTCGAGCCTTCACCCTAGAGCAACAAGTATAATCATATCTAGAGCATAAATCCCGAGCATACCAATGCAACATATGAATTTGATCCCATAAAAGATTCCCTTTTTGAGTCAAGCAATAATCCCTAAAAAATTCATGTTGATCCAACGTTACTCCCATTATCAAGTTGAATGGGGTTTTCTCAGGATTATCAAAGTAGTGTTTAATATTTTTCACACAACAAGCATCGAGGGTTTTAGGAGGTTCCCCATCTTCATGAGTAGCAAGTACAACTAATTTTTTGGTATTTCATGTTCCATATCCATAACTAAAGATAGAGAACAACTTAGAACAGAAAACAAAAACTACTTAGTTATAAATCAAACAAGCACACACGAGAATATTCACCCCACGTTATTGCTCTCCGGCAACGGTGCCAGAAAAAGGTCTTGATAACCCACAAGTATAGGGGGTCGTTTCTAGCCTTTTTCAATAAATAAGAGTGTCGAACCCAACGAGGAGCTAAAGGTAGAACAAATATTCCCTCAAGTTCTATCGACCACCGATACAACTCTACGCACACTTAATGTTCGCTTTACCTAGAACAATAATAAAACTAGAAGTGCTTTGCAAGAATAAAATTACAAATAAATTGCGAGATAATAAAAGTAGATATCTTTTGTCAACAAGAAAGACATTTGTCCCTAGGCAATCGATAACTAGACCGGTAATCATTCTTGCAACTTTACATGAGGGAGAGGCATGAGCTAACATACTTTGTCTACTTGGGTCATATGCACTTATGGTTGGAACTCTAGCAAGCATCCGCAACTACCAAAGATCATTGAGGTAAAACCCAACCATAGCATTAAGTATCAAGTCCTCTTTACTCCCATACGCAATAACCCACTTATATGTGTTCAGGCTTCTGTCACTCCGGCAACCGACAATAAGCAAATTATGAACATATTGCAACACCCTACAGCGGGGACCCCTCACGTTTGCGCGAGATGGTGGACACCATAGGACAGCACCATAATAAAATATACAGTCAAACCAACCACGATCATCAATTAGCCCATAGGACAAAATGGATCTACTCAAACATCATAAGATAGACATAGATCATTGGGAAATAATATATAGTGTTGAGCACCATGTTTAAGTAGAGATTACAGCGGAGAGAAGAGGTGTTACACCGCTGCATAGAGGGGGAGAAAGTTGGTGTTGACGGTAGCAAGATTGTTGATGTAGATCGTCGTCACGATCCTAGCCCCGACGGCACTCTGACGCCACCGGGAGAGAGGGGGAAAGAGCCCCCTCCTTCTTCTTCTTCCTTAACCTCCCCCTAGATGGGAGGAGAGTTCCCCCTCTGGTACATGGACTCCATGGTGGCGGAGGTGTGGGAGCCCCTCCGAGATTGGATCTCCCTCTCTGTTCTCTTCTGTTTCTCGCTCTTGTTTTCTGGCCGAAAACCGTTTCTTATATTCCCGGAGATCCGTAACTCCGATTGCGCTGAGATTTTAATACAATTTCTTTTCTGAATATAAGTTCCCTACGCCCAAAGTAGAACTCCAACCGACGTTCATGGAGGGAAAAACCCATCACCATGCGCATGTGTCTTGTGGTGGCTGTGGGCCCCCATTTGCGTTGATTCCAACTCCCAAAAATCACATGTATTCCAAAATAATTCTCCATAAATTTTTATCGCGTTTGGACTTCGTTTGATATGGATATTATGCAAAACAAAAAACATGCAAAAACGGGAACTGGCACTAGGCACTGGATCAATAGGTTAGTCCAATAAATCATATAAATTGTTGTCATAAGTATGTAAAAGTTGTATAATATTCGCATGGAACAATAAAAAATTATAGATATGATGGAGACGTATCAAGATCCAAATCAACCAAACAACAATTGCATGTCCTCGAATGGGAAAATATGCATTGCAACATGCTGACACAATAAGATAGCAAATGAAATATGTCAAACATGCACAGCCAATTCTAGCAACTATCAAGCAATGGTTGATGACAAAGTCATCTATATATGAGTATATTAACTTAGCAGCCAAATGAGAACATTTGATCATAGGTCATACTCATCGTTTAAGCACAAGGGGTGTTGCCACTTTTACATAAAGCATTAATGTGATCACACCATTAGATTTGATTCAACTCAAGCCTTAGAGCAAAGCTCCCCCTAGTGTGATCCCCCATAGAGGGATGAACTAACCTTGGGTTTTGCTAATGAACACTTCATGTAGATGTTGTAGATGTGGATGCTCAATGTTGATGTAGATCATCGAGAGTTGGGAGCAATCCTTGGATTTGGGCACTTTCAATACCTACATGGGTTAGTCCCACAAGGAACAACAGGATATTGCTACTTCTTGAGCTTGCCTTGATTTTTTTCCTTGAAGAGGAAAGGGTGATGCAGAAAAGTAGAGATAAGTATTGCCCTTAATTAAGAACCAAGGTATCAATCCAGTAGGAGGCACAAGCAAGTCTCCAATATATGCACCTGCACAAACTAACAAACACTTGCACAAAACGCGAAAAAGGGGTTGTCTATCCCTTCACAGTCACAAACAAGAGTGAGATCTAATAGAGACAGCTATAAAAGATAAATAAATGAGCAAACTAATGTTAATATAAATAAAGTGCAGAAAGGTATTTTTGGGTTTTTTGGTTTAAATATCTGAAAATATATGATGGAAAATAGACCCCGGGGCCATAGGTTTCACTAGAGGCTTCTCCCTTGAATAAAGCATACGGCGGGTAAACAAATTAATGTTGAGCAATTGATAGAAAAGCGCATAGTTATGATGATATCTAAGGCAGTGATCATGAATATACGCATCACGTCCATGACAAGTAGACCAAAATGATTTTGCATCTACTACTATTACTCCACACATCGACCTCTATCCATCATGAATTTAGAGTATTAAGTTCATAAGAATGGAGTAACGCTTTTAGTAAGATGACATGATGTAGAGGGATAAACTCAAGCAATATGATATAAACCCCATCTTTTTATCCTTGATGGCAAAAATACAATACGTGCCTCGCTACCCCTTCCGTCACTGGGTGAGGACACCACAAGATTTAACCCAAAACTAAGCACCTCTCCCATTGCAAGAAAAACCAATCTAGTTGGCTAAACCAAACTGATAGTTCGAAGAGAAATACAAAGATATCTTAATCATGCACAAAAGAGTTCAAAGAAGACTAAAATAATATTCATAGATAATCTGATCATAAATTCACAATTTATCGGATCTTGACAAACGCACCGCAAAAGAAGATTACATCGAATAGATCTCCAAGAACATCGAGCAGAACATTGTATTGAAGATCAAAGAGATAGAAGAAACCATCTAGCTACTAGCTATGGACATGTAGGTCTATGGTAAACTACTCACGCTTCATCGGAAGGGCAACAAGGTTGATGTAGAGGCCCTCCATGATCGAATCCCCCTCCGGTAGATCGCTGGAAAAGGCCCCGAGATGGGATCTCACGGGAAAAGAGGCTTGCGGTAGTGGAAAAGTATTTTGGTGGACGCTTATGATGTTTGGAGAATATTTGAGAATATACAGAGGTGAAACTAGGGTTAGGGGACTCCCGAGGGGCCCCCTTGGGGCGCGCCCTAGAGGCTTGTGGCCTCCTCGGGGCTCTTCTGGCCCTCTCTCCAAGTAACATAGTTGTCTTCTGGTCCAAGAAAAATCATCATAAAGTTTTATTCTGTTTGGACTCTGTTTGATATTCCTTTTCTGTAAAACTCGAAAACAAGGAAAAAACCCAGAAACTGTCACTGGCTCTGGGTTAATAAGTTAGTCCCAAAAAATAATATAAAATAGCATATTAATGCATATAACATCCAAAACAGATAATATAATAGCATGGAACAATAAAAAAATTATAGATACGTTGGAGACGTAACAAGCATCCCTAAGCTTAATTCCTGCTCGTCCTCGAGTAGGTAAATGATAAAAACGAAATTTTTGATGTGTAATGCTACCTAACATGTTTATCAATGCAATTTTCTTTATTGTGGCAAGAATATTCAGATCCATAAGATTCAAAACAAAAGTTTAATATTGACATAAAAACAATAATACTTCAAGCATACTAATAAAGCAATCATGTCTTCTCAAAATAACAAGGCCAAAGAAAGTTATCCCTACATAATCATATAGTCTCGCTATGCTCCATCTTCATCACACAAAGTATTTCATCATGCACAACCCCTGTAACATCCCAAATTTTCAATTTGGAATGTTATACATTAGATCATTATTGCATATCATATTTTATTGCATTTTGGTTGATCCTAGAAATTCTACGCAACTCAAGGACCCACGGAAAGAGTTGGGGATTTCGTTATTTTCATATTCGAGTTTTTCTCGAATTTTGAAAAGAGGATCGTTTGATTTTAATTATTTACTCTTCGATTATTTATTTTATAAAAATAAAAGAGAGAGGATAAAATGACTTCCTCAAAATAGAGAAATATCGAAGATTTAATATTAAAATCAAATAAGATTTATATTCGGAGTTTTATTGCTATTTTATTTGAATTAGGAAAAAAGTGTGTTTTTCAAAATTGCATTTTAGGCCCAAATAAATGTTCACCTTGTCCGGCTTATTTTTAGAGGACGGGGAAAATTTATTTCGGGATTTTCGGAGTCCGTTTAGTATTTCTTTTCTTTTATTTTCTTAGCGCCGAAATTATTTAAAAAAAGAGGCGAACCGACTCCAGGCCGTAAGCGGCTAGGACTCCTCAGGCCGGCCCTTATAAGCCGCGGCCCCGAGCCCCCGACCAGCCCAAGCCGCCACCGCGCCCTAACCCTAACCCGAGCCCCGATCCGCCGCCGCCACCTGCCACCCGCCGCCGTGCCGCGCCGGAGCGCTGGACCCTCGCCGGACCTCGAGGTAGCTGCCTCGGTTTTCGTGAGAAAACCGTTTTGGTTTTTTTGAAAACCCTAGATCCGTTTTTTTATTTAGATCCGGTTCGGTTTTTTCGGTTTAGTTAGTTAGCGAACGCCCATTTTTACGTTTGTTTTAGCGAACGTTTTCACCGTTTAGCCGCACACAGCGAACGTTTGTTCGTTAGCCTGTTCGTTAGTTTTTCTTTTTCTTGGATTTTCCGCGATTATTTTCGATCACGATTTCTGATCCGATTTTCATTTTAGTATAACTTTTCGCTCGTTTAACGGACTCGGGCGATTCAAACGCCTAGAGTTTCGTCTCGAAACCCTCTTTCCGTTTAATCAACTTAAACAAGTTTTTGCTACTACAAAATTTGAGTTTAGTCCAGATTAGTAAACGAAGCATGTTTCTTTCGCCGTTTGAGTTTTGTTGCTTCATTTTGCAAACCGGAGTTCTTAAGTTGAACTTTCTGGTTAGATCTCTTATTCGAGTTTTACCCGTGCCCTTGCTTGATTGCTTATTATATGCTTGTTTGTTTGCGATAGAACACCCGGAGTGCGAAGCGTGCTACTACGAGTCTCTAGGTTTCGTGGATCATCAGCAAGGCAAGTAACACTTTGATCATACCTCTTACTACCCAGTTTTATTGCATTAGATCAACCCTCAAACATTGCATGGTTAGGATCTGAATTAAACTATGGGTTGGGAAGTAGTTGATGAGGTAGGAACCTATCACCCTATTTATTATCAAACCCTAGGAGTTACTTCTACGTTATGCTTATACTGCTATGCTATGCTCGTAGATGTGGATTGGGTTTGAGAGTTTTCATGACATATGTGAGTATTGTTAATTAATGGTTCAATTTAAGGTGGCAACTTTAATACAAATCTGGGTGGATTGAGGCACCTGGGGAACCCAGTGATTGCCTGTATTTTGGAAATCCCGGGGTACCGTGTGATTTTCCTATGGACTGCCACCCAGGCTCAAAGGGATCATAAGATTATTCATGCTGGAAACTTCCGTGTGCAGCCACATGCTATTATGGGCTCTAGCATAGTTGATTAAGTTGTGTGAACTCTTACAGTGGTAGACTAGCAGATGTAGGGGATGTAGGTGTATCGGTCTATCCATCGTAAGGTGCTAACGCTTCTGAAAGACTGTGTCTCGGTCATCCATTTCTCAAACATTATGTAGTGCGAGAAATCCAACGGAGGAGATCGAGTCTTGTGGGGAAAAGTGCACAAACCTCTACAGAGTGTACAAACTAATCATGGTTAGTCGTGTCCCCGGCTATGGACATCTTGAGTATCTAGTTCTTGGATTATCATGTGGATCTCATCACTCTTAACTATATAATTTTGTTTGGGTTAATGATTACTTTTAATTGGGATTGAGATGGGGTTTACCATTCTCAATGTTTTCAACAAATTTTGTAGTTAAGTAAAATATATTCCTTTGTAGTAGGGAAAAATTGGCTTTACACAAAACATATCAACCATACAGCCTCCACCAGCCATATATGCATATAGTGATAGCTTTATTCTATTCATTATTCTCTTGTGTTACCTTGCGAGCATATTCTATGTGCTGACCCATTTTCGGGCTGCAATGTATCATGTTGCAGACTTTTCAGACGACGAGTAAGGAGCCTTAGGCCGTGGTCTTTCACTTAGTGACGCCGTTGGAGTTGATGGACTCACTTTATATTCCAAGCCTTCCGCTGTTATCGTATTAGATGGCCTTAAGCCATATTTATTGTAATAAGTTCTCTTTTGAGACATTCGATGTAATAAGTGTGTGATTGCCACTCTGTTATAAATCCTTCAAGTACTGTGTGTGTCAGCATTACCGATCCAGGGATGACACTTATACACAGAGATCAGACTGTTTGAGGTCTGGTCGCTACAAAGATGGATCAAGTTCACGCAACCGGATGAAGACACCCCTTTTGGACGTCACTTGAAGGAAGTCACTAAGTACCTAAACATTGGAATACCAAGCTTCACCGGGACTTATAATGCCACTTTACCAGAAGAGGAGCGCTGGATGATTCAAGTTCAAGTACCAGGAAGGACATTTATGACAGTCACTAAGCCCATAGAGTTTTCTTTTGATGCACCAACCTGGAGTCTAGGAAAGAGTATGGCAGCTCACATCACAATGGGGCGCATTGGAGAAGTTTACCAAAGGATCTCAAGGATACTATCTACCAGATTTGTGGGCACCGAGATGAGCAATGGGAGATGATCAGCACCAGGAAGGATAGATCAATTGCTGCTTTCATTCAGGAGTTAAACCAGCACATCCGTCGCCAGGAAAATCAGATGTGCGCAAGCATGATGGATTTGAAGAAGGCAATGACAAGGATCACGGAGCTTGAAGAAGAACTCAAGGCTACGCACGAAGATTATGAGGAGGAAATCGTCGTGCTAGTGGAAAAGAATGACGACCTGGAAAGGAAGCTAGGAGTTTTCATGGGAGACCCCACGCTACGAGAAGAAGACGAAGAACCCAAGGAGATTTGTTCTGAAGACTACATCATCATCGTCGACACCGATTCGGATCCCGACGATAGCGATGATGACTATGTTGATGAAGCAGGAGCAGATATCATGGAATCTTCGACCGAACAATATTTCTAGTTGACCACCAAAACAGTAGTAGTTGTCTACCATGTAAATAGTATAGTCCAAGCACTTTTATAACGATAAGTTCTAGACCGATTGTATGCCTTTGATTGATTGAGTGAAATGATTGTGTTTGTCTCATGTGCATATGGGTAGTGTTTTCTCACTAGACCTCATTCTATTCTATTCTCTTCCCTCTAAACCCTTAGATGCCTCCGAGACGTGACCCCGGATTTACCTTTCCACCGGAACTCACTCAATTGATCCAGCAACAGAATACCTTGATGTAGTTGTTAGTTCAGAACCAAGGCAACAACAACAACCCACCACCACCACCCCAAGTTGACAACTTAGCTCGTTTTCTAAGGTTGCAGCCGCTAGTGTTTTCCAATAGCACCGAGCCGATAGTTGCAGATGATTGGCTCCGCAGGATTAGAAGGGAGTTAACCACTGCAGGATGCACAGATGCTGAGAAGATGCGTTTTGCCGCACACCAATTGGATGGACCAGCAGCCTCATGGTGGGAGAATTACACTGTCACCTGTCCTATAGCCACTGTCACATGGGATCAGTTCCAGCAAGATTTTCCGCACTGCCCATGTTTCAGCAGGAGCTATGGCCATGAAGAAGCGTGAGTTTTGCAACTTATGCCAAGGAGGGCGCACTGTTGGCCAGTATGTGGATGAATTTAGTAAGCTAGCATGTTATGCCCCAGATGACGTTGCTACAGATGCAGCTAAGAAGGATAAGTTTCTGGAAGGACTGAATGATGAGCTGAGCATGCAGTTGATGGTAGCAAATTTCAATAACTACCAGGAGTTGGTGGATAGAGCTCTCATGCTTGAAGGGAAGCAGCAGCAGATTGACAGCCGCAAGAGGAAGTATGGACAAGGGAAGTATAATTCTGGAGCTCAGCAGAGACCCCGTTTCACCCCGAACTCGGGAGGACTTGTGCATAACCATGGAGGCCACACTCATAATGGAGGAAGTTCGCACAACCATAGTGGCCCTAGGAACGGAAATGGTAATGGAGGAAGTAACGGACAGAACCGTTCCATCCCAGCAACCCAAGAAGGATCTAAGCCATGTTACTTGCTACAAGTGTCAGAAGACCGGACATTATGCCAATGAATGTCCTGAAGCTAAGAACAGAAACGGAAATGGAAGCTCTGGGAAGAAGCCCAACCCTTTCACCAGGGGACAAGTGAACCACGTTAACGTGGAGGAGATTGAAGCCCAGCCAGATGCAGTAATAGGTAAGTTTTTGGTTAAGTCTTTTACTGCAGTCGTACTTTTTGATACTGGTGCATCACATTCATACATATCAAGGGGATTTGTGGATAAGTATAAACTTCCCACCAAAGTTCTTAGTACACCTATGCTAGTGAGTTTGCCAAGAGCAGAGTATATGGCAAGCCAAGGATGTTTTCAGATGCCATTGGCCATAGGTAGGCATGTTTTCCCCTCAGACCTGATAATTCTGGAGTCGCAAGGTTTGGATGTGATTCTGGGTATGGATTGGCTATTGATGTATGGAGGAAACATCGATTGTGCTAGTAAGTCGATTTTGCTCACCACCCCAGAAGGAAGAAGGATCAAGTATGTATCCCGACATGTGCCGAATAGGACTCAAGTAAATTGCTTATCGGAAGTAGTACAGGAGGAAGTACCAGTGGTGAAGGAATTCCCGGATGTATTTCCAGAAGAGTTGCCAGGCATGCCACCGGATAGAGACATCGAGTTTTTGATTGAGCTTTTGCCAGGCACAGGACCAATATCTAAGAGACCGTACAGGATGCCTGCTCAGGATTTGGAGGAAATTAAGAAGCAGATTAAGGAGTTATTGGATAAAGGATATATTCGCCCAAGCTCGTCGCCTTGGGGATCACCAGTACTTCTAGTGGAAAAGAAGGATGGATCATTAAGAATGGTCGTTGATTATCATGGATTGAATGAAGTAACAATCAAGAATAAGTACCCACTACTGATGATCAATGATTTGTTTGATCAGCTGCAAGGAGCTAAGGTGTTTTCCAAGATCGATCTGCGATCAGGGTACCACCAGTTGAAGATTCGAGAGCAGGATATACCTAAGACAACTTTTACCACAAGGTACGAGCTATATGAGTATACCGTTATGTCATTTGGCCTGACTAATGCACCTGCCTATTTTATGAACATGATGAACAAAGTGTTTATGGAGTTTTTGGATAAGTTCGTCGTAGTGTTCATAGATGACATTCTAGTCTACTCGAAGAATGAAGAGGAGCATAAGGAGCAGTTGCGTTTGGTACTTGGGAAGCTCAGAGAACATCAACTATACGCCAAGTTCAGCAAGTGTGAGTTTTGGTTAAAGGAAGTGGGATTTCTTGGACATGTTATATCCGAAGAAGGAATAGCAGTAGACCCCAACAAAGTCGTCAATGTGACAAATTGGGAAGCACCCACGACAGTTGGAGAGATCCGGAGTTTTCTTGG
This sequence comes from Triticum dicoccoides, assembly GCF_002162155.2. NCBI lineage: Eukaryota > Viridiplantae > Streptophyta > Magnoliopsida > Poales > Poaceae > Triticum > Triticum dicoccoides. The sequence goes on along the minus strand of NC_041382.1, from coordinate 173,366,708 downwards.
ACTCGCAGGATACTACCGGAGGTTCATTGAGAATTTCTCGAAGATTGCAAAGCCAATGGCGGAGTTGTTAAAGAAGGACTGTCAGGAGTTCATGATGTGTTTCATGTTTCACAGCTGAAGAAGTGTCATGCTGAGATGGCCGATATACCATTAAGAGATACCATGCCCTTAGAGGCGATTCAGTTGGATAGCAACCAGTTAAGATACTCGAGTTTGCCAGCCGTGTTACACGCAACAAAGTAATCAAGTTCTGCAAAGTTCAGTGGAGCCACCATACCGAAGATGAAGCCACCTGGGAACGAGAGGAAGACCTACGGAAGGATCACTCTCACCTATTTTCTAGCCAACTAGAATCTCGAGGGCGAGATTCATCTTAAGGGGGTAGGTTTGTAACATCCCAAATTTTCAATTTGGAATGTTATACATTAGATCGTCATTGCATACCATATTTTATTGCATTTTGGTTGATCCTAGAAATTCTACGCTACTCAAGGACCCACGGAGAGAGTTGGGGACTTCGTTATTTTCATATTCGAGTTTTTCTCGAATTTTGAAAAGAGGATCATTTGATTTTAATTATTAACTCTTCGATTATTCCTTTTATAAAAATAAAAGAGAGAGGATAAAATGACTTCCTCAAAATAGAGAAATATCGAAGATTTAATATTAAAATCAAATAATATTTTATTTGGAGTTTTATTGCTATTTTATTTGAATTAGGAATAAAAGTGTGTTTTTCAAAATTGCATTTTAGGCCCAAATAAATTTTCACTTTGTCCGCCTTATTTTTAGAGGACGGGGAAAATTTATTTCGGGATTTTCGGAGACCGTTTAGTATTTCTTTTCTTTTCTTTTCTGAGCGTCGGAATTATTATTTTTAAAGAGGTGAACCGACTCCGGGCCATAAGCGGCCAGGACTCCTCGGGGCAGCCCTTATAAGCCGCGGCCCCGAGCCCCCGACCAGCCCAAGCCGCCACCGCACCCTAACCTTAACCCTAGCCCTGATCCGCCGCCGCCACCGCGCCGCCGCCGCACCGCGCCGCGCCGCCTGCCACTCGCCGTCGTGCCGCGCCCCGTGCCACCGCGCCGGAGTGCCGGACCCTCGCCGGACCTCGAGGTAGTTGCCTCGGTTTTTGTGAGAAAACCATTTTGGTTTTTTTCGAAAACCCTAGATCCTTTTTTTTATTTAGATCTGGTTCGGTTTTTTTGGTTTAGTTAGTTAGCAAACGCCCGTTTTTACGTTCGTTTTAGCGAATGGTTTTCACAGTTTAGCCGCAGACAGCGAACGTTTGTTCGTTAGCCTGTTCGTCAGTTTTTCTTTTTCTCGGATTTTCCGCGATTATTTTCGATCGCGATTTCTGATCTGATTTTCATTTTAGTATAACTTTTCGCTCGTTTAACGGAATCAGACGATTCAAACGCCTAGAGTTTTGTCTCGAAACCCTCTTTCCGTTTAATCAACTTAAACAAGTTTTTGCTGCTATAAAATTTGACTTTAGTCCAGATTAGTAAACGAAGCCTGTTTCTTTCGCCGTTTGAGTTTTGTTGCTTCGTTTGATTTGATTCTTTTTGCAAACCAGAGTTCTTAAGTTGAACTTTCTAGTTAGATCTCTTATTCGAGTTTTACCCATGCCCTTGCTTGATTGCTTATTGTATGCTTGTTTGTTTGCGATAGAACACCCGGAGTGCGAAGCGTGCTACTACGAGTCTCTAGGTTTCGCGGATCATCAACAAGGCAAGTAACACATTGATCATACCTCTTACTACCCAGTTTTATTGCATTAGATCAACCCTCAAACATTGCATGGTTAGGATCTAAATTAAATTGTGGGTTGGGAAGTAGTTGATGAGGTAGGAACCTAGCACCCTGTTTATTATCAAACCCTAGGAGTAACTTCTACGTTATGCTTATACTGCTATGCTATGCTATGCTCGTAGACGTGGATTGGGTTTGAGAGTTTTCATGACATATGTGAGTATTGTTAATTAATGGTTCAATTTAAGGTGGCAACTTTAATACAAATCTGGGTGGATTGAGGCACCTGGGGAACCCAGTGATTGCCTGTATTTTTGGAAATCCCGGGGTACCGTGTGATTTTCCTATGGACTGCCACCCAGGCTCAAAGGGATCATAAGATTATTCATGCTGGAAACTTCTGTGTGCAGCCACATGCTATTATGGGCTCTAGCATAGTTGATTAAGTTGTGTGAACTCTTACAATGGTAGACTAGCAGATGTAGGGGATGTAGGTGTACCGGTCTACCCATCGTAAGGTGCTAATGCTTCTGAAAGACTGTGTCTCGGTCATCCATTTCTCAAACATTATGTAGTGCGAGAAATCCAACGGAGGAGATCGTGTCTTGTGGGGAAAAGTGCACAAACCTCTGCAGAGTGTACAAACTAATCATGGTTAGTCGTGTCCCCGGTTATGGACATCTTGAGTATCTAGTTCTTGGATTATCATGTCGATCTCATCACTCTTAACTATATAATTTTGTTTGGGTTAATGATTACTTTTAATTGGGATTGAGATGGGGTTTACCATTCTTAATGTTTTCAACAAATTTTGTAGTTAAGTAAAATATATTCCTTTGCAGTAGGGAAAAATTGGCTTTACGCAAAACATATCAACCATACAGCCTCCACCAGCCATATATGCATATAGTGATAGCTTTATTCTGTTCATTATTCTCTTGTGTTACCTTGCCAGCATATTCTATGTGCTGACCCGTTTTTGGGTTGCAACGTATCATGTTGCAGATTTTTCAGACGATGAGTAATGAGCCTTAGGTCGTGGTCTTTCACTCAGTGATGTCGTTGGAGTTGATGGACTCACTTTATCTTCCGAGCCTTCCGTTGTTATCATATAAGATGGCCTTAAGCCATATTTATTGTAATAAGTTCTCTTTTGAGACATTCGATGTAATAAGTGTGTGATTGCCACTCTGTTATAAATCCTTCAAGTACTGTGTGTGTCAGCATTACCGATCCAGGGATGACACTTATACACAGAGATCAGACTGTTTGAGGTCTGGTCGCTACAACCCCGATGACAAGCCAAGCAATTGTTTCATACTTTTGATGTTCTCAAACTTTTTCAACTTTTACGCAATACATGAGTGTGAGCCATGGATATAGCACTATTGGTGGAATAGAATATGGTGGTTGTGGAGAAGACAAAAAGAAGGAGAAAGTCTCACATCAACTAGGTAAATTAATGGGCTATGGAGATGCCCATCAATCGATATCGATGCAAGTGAGTAGGGATTGCTACACAATGGATGCACTAGAGCTATAATTGTATGAAAGCTCAAAAAGAAACTAAGTGGGTGTGCATCCAACTTGCTTGCTCACGAAGACCTAGGGAAATTTGAGGAAGCCTGGAATATACAAGCCATGTTCTATAATGAAAATTTCCCACTAGTATATGAAAGTGAAAAAATAGGAGACTCTCTATCATGAAGATCATGGTGCTACTTTGAAGCACAAGTGTGGAAAAAGGATAGTAACATTGTCCCTTCTCTCATTTCCCTCATTTTTTTGTTTGGGCTTCTTTGGACTTTTTTTTATTTGTGCTTCTTTGGCCTCTTTTATTATTTTATAAAGTACGAAGACTCATCCCAACTTGTGAGGGAATCATAGCTTCCATCATCCTTTCCTCACATGGGATAATGCTCTCATAATGATGATCATCAGACTTTTATTTACTTACAACTCAAGAATTACAACTCGATACTAGAACAAGATATGACTCTATTTGAATGCCTTCGGTGGTGTACCGAGATGTGCAATGATCTAGCGTAGCAATGATATCAAAAAATGGACAAGCCATGAAAACATCTAGCTATCTTACGACCATGCAAAGCAATATGAAAATGATGGTATGTGTCATAATAAATGGAACAGTGGAAGTTGCATGGAAATATATCTCGGAATGGCTATGGAAATACCATAATAGGTAGCTATGGTGGCTGTTTTGAGGAAGGGTATGTGGTGGGTTTAATGCACCGGCGAAAGTTGTGTGGTACTAGAGAGGCTAGCAATGGTGGAAGGGTGTGAGAGTGCGCATAATCCATGAACTCAACATTAGTCATAAAGAACTCACATACTTATTGCAAAAATTTATTAGCCATCAAAACAAAGTACTACATGCATGCTCCTAGGGGGTTAGATTGGTAGGAAAAGACTGATGACCCACAAGTATAGGGGATCTATCATAGTCCTTTCGATAAGTAAGAGTGTCGAACCTAACGAGGAGCAGAAGGGAATGATAAGCAGTTTTCAGTAAGGTATTCTCTGCAAGCACTGAAATTATCGGTAACAGATAGTTTTATGATAAGGTAATTTGTAACGGTTACCAAGTAATGAAAGTAAATAAGGTGCAGCAAGATGGCCCAATCCTTTTTGTATCAAAGGACAAGCATGGACAAACTATTATATAAAGGAAAACGCTCCCGAGGACACATGTGAATTATCGTCAAGCTAGTTTTCATCACATTCATATGATTCTCGTTCGGTACTTTGATAATTTGATATGTGGTTGGACCGGTGCTTGGGTGTTGCCCTTCCTTGGACAAGCATCCCACTTATGATTAACCCCTCTTGCAAGCATCCGCAACTATAGAAGAAGTATTAAGGTAAACCTAACCATAGCGTGAAACATATGGATCCAAATCAGCCCCTTATGAAGCAACTCATAAACTAGGGTTTAAGCTTCTGTCACTCTAGCAACCCATCATCTACTTATTACTTCCCAATGCCTTCCTCTAGGGCCAAGCAATGGTGAAGTGTCATGTAGTCGACGTTCACATAACACCACTAGAGGAAAGACAACATACATCTCATCAAAATATCGAACGAATACCAAATTCACATGACTACTTATAGCAAGACTTCTCCCATGTCCTCAGGAACAAACGTAACTACTCACAAATCATATTCATGTTCATAATCAGAGGGGTATTAATATGCATAAAGGATCTGAACATATGATTTTCCACCGAATAAAACAACTAGCATCAACTACAAGGAGTAATCAACACTACTAGCAACCCACGGGTACCAATCTAAGGCTTTCGGACAAAGATTGGATACAAGAGATGAACTAGGATTTGAGATGAGATGGTGTTGGCGAAGATGTTGATGGAGATTGACCCCCTCCCGATGAGAGGATCAATGATGATGACGGTGGTGATGATTTCCCCCTCTCGGAGGGAAGTTTCCCCGGCAGAACAGCTCCGTCGGAGCCCTAGTAACAATTCATTCATAGTTTCAAGTATGAATCATAAACTTCATTGAAAACTAACAAACTATAATATCAGTCAATGAAGCAATTGCAATTTATCATAACATCGGAAAGAGTCAATATAAGAGCTTTTCAGCAAGTCCACATACTCAACTATCATTTAGTCTTTCACAATTGCTAACACTCACGCAATATTTATGGGTATGAAATTTTAGTCGGCCATAAAGAAAGATAGGGGCTTATAGTATTGCCTCCCAACCTTTTACCTCAAGGGTAATGTCAACAATAATAGTTCATGAAAACTCACATCCAATTAGCTATAAATATCAGGATCTTCCCAACACATTGTGCTTGCGAAAGGATAAAATGTAAAAAGGAAAGGTGAAGATCACCATGACTTTTGTATGAAGTATAAGACAAGAATAAAAGATAGGCCCTTCGCAGAGGGAAGCAGAGGTTGTCATGTGATTTTATGGTTGGATGCACGAAATCTTAATGCAAAAGAACGTCACTTTATATTGCCACTTGTGATATGGACCTTTATTATGTAGTCCGTCGCTTTTATTTCTTCAACATCACAAGATTGCATAAAGATTATTTTCTCCACACTAATAAATCATACATATTTAGAGAGCAATTTTTATTGCTTGCAACAATGACAACTTACTTGAAGGATCTTACTCAATCCATAAGTAGATATGGTGGACTCTCATGGCAAAACTGGGTTTAAGGGTATTTGGAAGCACAAGTAGTATCTCTACTTGGTGCAAAGAATTTGGCTAGCATAAGAGGGAAAGGCAAGCTTAACATGTTGGATGATCCATGACAATATAATTTATTTCGGATGTAAGAAAACATAACTCATTATGTTGTCTTCCTTGTCCAACATCAACTCTTTAGCATGTCATATTTTAATGAGTGCTCACAATCATAAAAGATGTCCAAGATAGTATATTTATATGTGAAACCTCTCTTTCTTTATTACTTCTTATTAATTGCAACGATGACCAAAACTATGTTTGTCAACTTTCAACAACTTTTATTCATCATACTCTTTATATGTAAAGTCATTACTCTCCCTAAGATTCATATGATCTCTTTATTTCTTTTTATTCTTTCTCTTTTATTTTTATTCCCTCAAGATCATAGCAAGATAATCAAGCCCTTGACTCAACACTAATATTTATTATATAGCTCACGGACTCAATTACATAGAAGGATCATAAAGCAAAAACTCAAAACTAGATCATACTAAAACTTTATTCTACTAGATCAAGATATTACCAAAAGGACCAAACTAAGAAAAAGGGTAAAGATAAAAGTGTGATGGTGATACGATACCGGGGCACCTCCCCCAAGCTTGGCAGTTGCCAAGGGGAGTGCCCATACCCGATGCTCAATTCCTGTTTGTTGGTGAAGAAGATGTTGGTGATGATGACAATTGTGCCTCCAGCTTTTTCATATTGTAATTGAGAAGAGCGATCTCCTCCTTTAAATCATCGACCTCCGATTCTAGATTCAAGATCTTGTCACATAAATCTCCTTTGCTTTTCTGCTGAAAACGAGAAGGAATAGATCGGTTGTTGGACAGTTTAGCCCTCTTGGGGACTAGACTTCTTGAACTTCATGTGCATATCCCCAGGTTGAGGTAGAGGGACATCCTCCTCCTCCGAACTTGAATCATTGATCAACCTCAAGTGAGCATCCTCCTCATCATCTGTAGTTCGACCACAAGGAGATAGGTCCCCATAGGTCTTTGGGTCAGCAATGAGATGTGAGACATAGCTCTCTCCGTCGAAGTCTTAAGAAGACATCTTGATCTAATCTGCCACAGAACAGCTCGAAACAAAAATAGAGGATCTTGCGTGGTATAGTGGTCAAAACCTTCGGGAGATTATATAATGAATTTTTACCGACCAAAAGAAGTATCGTGCAAGAAAACGGAGTCCGGAGAGCACACGAGGTGCCCATGAGGCAGGGGGCGCGCCCTCCACCCTCGTGGACGCCTCGTGTCCTTCCCGGACTACTTCTTATTTTCCTATTTTCTTAAATAATCCAAAACGGAGAAAAATTGCTATTAGAACTGTTTTGGAGTCGGTTTACTTACCATACCTCATACCTCTTCCTTTTCGAAGTCTGAAATGTTCTGGAAAGTGTCCCTTATGTATTCCTCTGGGGTTACGGTTTCAATAACATTAGTTTCAACATTTATGGGATTGCCTGAGATATAATGTTTGATTCTTTGACCGTTCACCACCCTTGGATTTGTGCCTTCAAAGTTGTTGATTTTTATGGCACCGGAACAATAGACCTCCTCAATGACGTAAGGACCTTCCCATTTAGAAAGGAGTTTGCCTGCAAAAAATCTTAAACTAGAGTTGTATAATAATACATGATCACCTACATTAAACTCATGTTTTTGTATCCTTTTGTCATGCCATCTTTTAACTTTTTCTTTAAACATTTTGGCATTCTCATAGGCCTGGGTTCTCCATTCATTAAGTGAGCTAATGTCAAAAAGCCTCTTCTCACCGGCAAGTTTGAAATCATAATTGAGCTCTATAATGGCCCAATATGCCTTATGTTCTAGTTCAAGAGGTAAGTGACATGCTTTTCCATAAACCATTTTATATGGAGACATACCCATAGGATTTTTGTATGCAGTTCTATAAGCCCATAATGCATCATCAAGTTTCTTGGACCAGTTCTTTCTAGATCTATTAATAGTCTTTTGCAAAATTAATTTAATCTCTCGGTTACTCAGTTCTACTTGACCACTAGATTATGGATGATATGGAGATGCAATTCTATGATTAACATCATACTTAGCAAGCATTTTATGAAAAGCATCATGAATAAAATGTGAACGACCATCAGTCATTAAGTATCTAGGGACTCCAAACCTCGGAAAAATAACTTCTTTAAGCATCTTAATAGAGGTGTTATGATCAGCACTACTAGTTGGAATAGCTTCTACCCACTTAGTAACGTAATCAACAGCAACTAAAATATGTGTATACCCATTACAGGAAGGAAACGGTCCCATATAATCAAAGCCCCAAACATCAAATGGTTCAATAACAAGTGAATAATTCATAGGCATTTCTTGACTTCTACTAATATTACCAATTCTTTAACATTCATCACAAGACAAGACAAACTTACGTGCATCCTTGAAGAGAGTAGGCCAATAAAAACCGGATTGCAATACCTTATGTGCAGTTCTGTCTCTAGCATGGTGTCCTCCATAAGCCTCGAAATGACACTTGCGTAGGATCTGTTCTTGTTCATGCTCAGGTACACAACGTCTAATAATACCATCTACTCCTTCTTTATAAAGGTGTAACACCCCGAGAATCATGCTACAGTAACTCCACACTAATGATGCCAAGTCATCATCATTATGCCCTAAGAAAAATGATTAAGAAATATTTCAACCCCAATTTCATTTTTTGTATATAAATTCAAAATATTAATTGTCCAAACAGCAAAGCAATAGTGTCCAGAATATTGCAAAAAAATCCCAAAGCTATTATATAAATAAAACCAACATTAGTGATTTCCCAAAATTTACCCTAGCAACCAAAACAGTGGAACCGCAATAATTTAAATGACCTTTTCAATTTCTAATAATATTTAAACTCTACCAGATGCTCTGGAACTTTTTGTGCAACACTACACTATTGTCCATGTTTTATGTGGCAAGTATTATATGAAACAAAACTCTTTTAGTATCCCAAAATAATACAAAATAGTAGCAGAAATAAGAAAAATAGTAGAGGAAAAGTAAATGACCTAATCTACAGTACACTAGGCCAATGTGGGCTGGGAAAGGCCCAGCCCACCTCCCCCACTCATCCCCTTCCCTATACACACAAAGGGCGTGGCGGCCATCCACCGGCTCCATTACCGGCAGGGTGCACGTGCCGTCCATCCGCTACCTCCCCGCCGTCTATAAGACCATCCCGACGCCCTGGACGAACCCTAGTCGTCCACCCCCTTTCCCCCGCGCCATTTTCTTCCTCTCTTGTACACGCTCGAGCTCTGCCCGCCATGTCCATCGTCGTCCTCGTGTCCATCGTCCACCTCATCGGCTAAGGCCTCTGCAGTAGCTGCTTGTGCTCCGTCTACATCGACTTCGAGGAGCAGCTCGAGTGGGAGATCACCCCAACACAGGGATCAACGTCGTCTTCTACCTTCGACCACCGTCACGCCGTCGACGATTGTCGTCGTTCTGCTGCTACTAAGCTTTCATTGGGCCACCGTGTGCCTCCGCGGTGAGCTTCCACTCGTTTCCCCCTCCCCTGAACTCGCCCTTCGTCTCCTGCTATCGCTACCATCACCATTGTAGTTCGTCACCGCCGTTGCACTTGCTGTCGTCACCTCCTCCTGGTTGGCCAAGCACGTGGGCGTGCTCAGGGCCTCGCGGCGATGATGTTCGTGTCCTCGAACCTCTGCGTCGTGCCCTACAGCCACGACCCCAAGCTCGGTCACCGCCACACTCCGCCCGCTCACCCGAGCTCCCCCACGCGCGCCCGCAAGCTCCAGCCACCCCCTAGCCGCTCCGCCGTGCTCCCCCCGCCGGACCACGCGACCTGCGTGCGTTCCGCGAACCACCCGCCCGCGTGTGGTCGTCCCTCCCGCGCTGCCCGCTGACCGCAGCTCGCTCACTGGCCACGTCCCGCGGCCGTCACGCGCCACTCGCATCGCCTGCCCGCGCCGGCCACCACTCACCGGGCCTCGTCCTCGCTCGGTGGTCACATCCGCCTCTCCCCCCCCCTCGCTGTTCGCCGTTGTTACCTCCCTCCTCACACCCGACAGAGCCTTCCCTCTGTCACCTCTGCCCGCAGCTCGAGCGCTCCCTTCACCCATGCCCGCGCCTCGCGTCCGCCTCCGGCTGCCGCCGCTACGCTCACCGTCGCGCCCCGTCGATAGCGCTCGCCTCCGCTGCCCGCCAGCCACGCCGGCCACTGCCGCAGCTGCTTCTGCCTCCACCGTTGGCCTGTGCGCCCGCGGATCCCCGCCGCCTGCCCGCGCGCGGCCTCACCACCGCCGACCTCGCTCGCGGCGCCGCCCTGTCCCCTCGCCCCGCCGCGCCTGCTCCGGCCGGCTGTGGCCGCCGGCCGCGCACCCCGCGTCCAGCGCTGGCGCCCTGGCGCGCCCTTCACCCATGCCCGTTCGGGCAGGTTCGCCTGCCCGTTAGCCGTGCCCGCCCCGAGTGGCCTCTAGGCCACTTGCACGTGGGGCCCGGTCCCCTGTAGAGATAAACATAATAATGAAAAAATGAGGTTTCAAAATAAAAATAATAAAAATTAATTAGGTAACTAATTAACTAGGATTAATTAGCATAATCACTGGATTAGCTGAAACAGATTTAATTAACTAAACCTAGTCAATGACAGGGGACCCACCCCCTATTGACCAGTCAAACCTTGACTGGTCAACTAGGACCCCCTGGACCCACATGTCATCCTCTATGTACATTGTTGTGTACACAGAGCTGGGTGCACCTAGCATTTAATCATTATTTTCGAATTAACAATAAATTCTAAAATTGTTGAAATCTTTGAAAATTAATAGAAAATAAACCGTAACTCGGATGAAAAAGTTTTATACATGAAAGTTGCTCAGAACGGCGAGAAGAATCCGGATACGCAACCCGTTCATCCGCCACATGTCCCTAGCATAGAGACCACCCAAATTTCCCCCTCCGGTTCATCTATCCGAAAACGTGAAACTCCGGGGATACTTTCCTGGATGTTTTCCCCCTTCGCCGGTATCACCTCCTACTGCGTTGGGGCACACCTGGCACCGTTACTTGTCTTGTCATGCATTGATATGCATCTGTTTGCATTGCATTCATTGTTTCTTCCCCCTCTTCTCTCTGGTAGACTACGAGACTGATGCCGCGGCTGGTGCACCGATCGACTACGTTGTTGACGACCCCTCCTTGCGAGAGCAACCAGGCAAGCCCCCCCTTGATCACCAGATATCGCCTATTCTTCTCTCTACTGCTTGCATTAGAGTAGTGTAGCATGTTACTGCTTTTCGAGAATCCTAGTCTGATGCATAGTCGGTCTTTGATACTACTGTTGTTACCTTTATCTGCAATCCTAAATGCTTAGTATAGGATGCTAGTATTCCATCAGTAGCCCTACATTCTTGTCCGTCTGCCATGCTATACTATCGGGTCGTGATCACTTGGGAGGTGATCACGGGTATATACTTACTACACTATTATACATGATACATGGTGGTGACTAAAGTCGGGTCGGCTCGTAGAGTACCCGCAAGTGATTCCGATGTTGGGGGCTGAAGGGGAAGGTGGTTCTATCCAGGTAGTGGTGGGCCTGGGTTCCCGACGGCCCCCCGACTGTTACTTTGTGGCGGACCGATAGGGTAGGTTGAGACCACCTAGGAGAGAGGTGGGCCTGGCCCTGGTCGGTGTCCGTGGTTACTTCAAAATAACACGCTTAACGAGATCTTGGTATTTGATCTGAGTCTGGCCACTGGCCTATACGCATGAACCAACTACGCGGGAACAGTTATGGGCACTCGACGTCGTGGTATCAGCCGAAGCCTTCTTGATGTCAGTGACTGAGCGGCACGTGCCGGATTGGACTGGAACGCCTGCTCTTGTATTAGGGAGGCTAGGTCTGCTTACCGGCCGTGTTCGCAATGTGCAGGTGTGCAATGGGCGATGGGCCCAGACCCCTGCACGCATAGGATTTAGACCAGCGTGCTGACCTCTCTGTTGTGCCTAGGTAGGGCTGCGACGTGTTGATCTTCCGAGGCCGGGTATGACCCAGGAAAGTGTGCCCGGCCAAAGGGGATCGAGCGTGTTGGAAAATGTGGTGCACCCCTGCAGGGAAGTTTATCTATTCGAATAGCCGCGTCCCTCGGTAAAAGGACAACTCGGAGTTGTACCTCGACCTTATGACAACAAGAACCGGATACTTAATAAAACACACCCTTCCAAGTCCCAGATACAACCCAGTGATCGCTCTCTCACAGGGCGACGAGGAGAGGATCGCCGGGTAGAATTATGCTATGCGATGATACTTGGTGAACTTACCATCTACTCTCTTCTATATGCTTCAAGATGGAGGCTGCCAGAAGCGTAGCCTTAGATAGGACTAGCTATCCCCCTCTTATTCTGGCATTCTGCAGTTCAGTTCATAAATACTACCCATTTCATTGATACCAATGCATATGTAGTGTAGATCCTTGCTTGCGAGTACTTTGGATGAGTACTCACGGTTGCTTTCCTACTTCTTTTTCCCCTTTTCTCGGTTACTGCGATCATACGATGGAGTCCAGGAGCCAGAGGATCCTGAGGATGGTTCTACGCGGAGTTTGACTGCGAGGAGTAGTTAGGAGGTCCCAGGAAGGATGCCTTGCCTTTTCGATCGTTTCTACTTTTGTGCTAGCCTTCTTAAGGCAAACTTGTTTAACTTATGTTTGTACTCAAATATTATTGTTTCCGCTTACTCTTGTGCATTCGAGCTTATGTATTTGAGCCCTCGAAGCCCCTGGCTTGTAATATAAAGCTTGTATTATTTTATTTTGTGTCTAGAGATGTGTTCTGAATCTTCCCGTGAGTCCTTGATCTTGATCGTACACATTTGCGTGTATGATTAGTGTACGGTCAAATCAGGGGCGTCACAAAAGGTGTGGGTCATCCTAGAAGTAATGTCTTAAATCATAGATTTTTTTCTTTTGTTGGTATGTGAAACTAGGTGCTATAAATTTAGCAACAATGTAATTAGCATAATCAGCATACCATGGAGCAGTACGAGAAGCATTTATGATAGCTAATTGTTCATCAGGAAAGCTATCATCAATAGGGTAGTAGGTCATCAAGAACATTCTCTAACCTAGACAAGTTGTCTCCAACGGGGTTCTCATCTCCCTTTTTATCAATAATATGCAAATCAAATTCTTGTAGCAAGAGAACCCATCTAATAAGTCTAGGTTTAGCATCTTTCTTTTCCATAAGATATTTAATAGCAGCATGATCAGTGTGAACAGTTATTTTAGAATCAACTATATAAGGTCTGAACTTATCACAAGCAAATACAACTGCTAAAAATTCCTTTTCAGTAGTAGCATAATTTCTTTGGGCACTGTCTAGAGTTTTACTAGCATATTGGATAACATTTAATTTCTTATCAACTCTTTGTCCTAGAACAGCCCCTACAGCATAATCACTAGCACCACACATAATTTCAAATGGTAAATTCCAATCAGGAGGCTGAACAATAGGTGCAGAAATCAAAGCTTTCGTAAGTATTTCAAATGCTTCTACACAATCATCATCAAATACAAAAGGAACATCTTTTTGTACGAGTTTAGTCAGAGGCCTAGAAATTTTAGAGAAGTCCTTAATGAACCTCCTATAAAAATCGGCATGACCAAGAAAACTTCTTATACCTTTAACGTCCTTAGGACATGACATCTTTTCAATAGCATCAACCTTAGCTTTATCAACTTCAATACCTCTTTCAGAAATTTTATGCCCTAAGACAATACCTTCATTAACCATAAAGTGGCACTTCTCCCAATTCAAGACAAGATTAGTTTCTTCACATCTCTGTAAAACTCGATCAAGGTTGCTTAAGCAATCATCAAAAGAAGTTCCATATACAGAAAAATCATCCATGAATACCTCAACAATCTTTTCACAAAAGTCAGAGAATATAGCAGTCATGCATCTTTGAAAGGTAGCAGGTGCATTGCATAAACCAAAAGGCATACGTCTATAAGCAAAGGTACCGAAAGGACAAGTAAAAGTGGTCTTTTCTTGATCCTATTTTGACACAGGTATTTGAGAGAAACCAGAATAACCATCAAGAAAGCAAAAATATGTATGTTTGGATAGTCTTTCTAGCATTTGATCAATAAAAGGTAAAGGGTAATGATCCTTTTTAGTAGCTTTATTTAATTTGCGGAAATCAATTACCATTCTATAACCTGTAACAATTCTTTGTGGGATCAATTCATCTTTATCATTAGGAACAACAGTAATACCTCCCTTCTTAGGGACACAATGGACAGGACTTACCCACTGACTATCAACAGCGGGATAAATTATACTTGCCTCGAGAAGCTTTAGTATTCTTTTCTTACCACTTCTTTCATCTTAGGATTTAACCGTCGTTGGTGATCAACAACCGGTTTTGCGTCTTTCTCCAATTTTATTTTGTGCTGGCATAGAGTGGGACTAATGCCCTTAAGATCATCAAGAGTATATCCAATAGCAGCACGGTGCTTCTTCAGAGTTTTCAATAATTTCTTTTATTCATGCTTTGAAAGGTTAGCACTAATAATAACAGGACATATCTTTTTCTCGTCGAGATAAGCATATTTAAGAGTATTAGGTAAAGGTTTAAGCTCAAATACGGGATCACCCTTGGGTGGAGGAGGATCCCCTAGGATTTCAACACGCAAGTTGTGTTTCAAAATAGGTCCCTATTTAAAGAATACTTCATCTATTTCCCTTCTTTCATTCATAAACATATCATTTTCATGGTCTAGCAAATATTGTTCTAAAGGACCATTAGGAGGCACGGTAATATAGGCAAGACCAATAATTTCATCTTTACTAGGCAATTCTTTATCATGGGGTTGTCTATGAAATTTAGCAAAATTAAACTCATGAGACATATCCCCCAAACCAATAGCAACCACATCCTTTTTGCAGTCTATCCTAGCATTAACAATATTCAAGAAGGGTCTACCAAATATAATGGGACAAAAGTCATCTTGTGGGGAACCAAGAACAAGAAAATCAGCAGGGTATTTAACTTTCCCACACAAGACTTCAACATCTCTAACAATCCCAACTGGTGAAATAGTGTATCTATTGGCAAGTTTAATTGTAACATAAATCTCTTCTATCTCAGCAGGTGCAATATCATGCATAATTTCTTTGTATAAGGAATGAGGTATTGCACTTTCACTAGCACCCATATCACATAAGCCATGATAGCAATGATCTCCTATTTTAACAAAAATAACAGGCATGCCTACAACATGTCTATGCTTATTTTTAGTATCAGGTCTAGCAATTCTAGCAGCTTCATCACAGAAGTAAATAACATGTCCATCAATATTATCAGCCAAGAGATCTTTAATCATAGCAATATTAGTTTCAACTTTAATTTGCTCGGGGGTGTAGGTGTTCTAGTGTTACTCTTACGAACCACAGTTGAAGCTTTAGCATGATCCTTTATTCTAATAGGGAAATGTGGTTTCTCAATATAAGCAGTGGGAACAACAGGATCAACATATAAGTGATAGTCTTTTCTTCAACTTTAATAGGTGCAACTACTATTACTTCAATGGGAGGATTATATTTAAACCACTTCTCCTTAGGGAGATCAACATGAGTAGCAAAGGATTCACAAAAAGGAGCTACTATCTCAGAGTCAAGTCCATATTTAGTGTTAAGTTCACGGAAAACATCGGTATCCATAAAAGATTTAACACAATCAAACTTAGGTGTTATACCTGACTCCTTACCTTCGTCGAGATCCCAATCCTCAAAGTTGTGTTTAATTCTTTCCAATAAATCCCATTTGAATTCAATAGTATTCATCATAAAAGATCCAGTACAAGAAGTATCGAGCATGGAGCGATTATTGAGAGAAAGCCGAGCATAAAAATTTTGAATAATAATTTCTCTTGAGAGCTCATGATTGGGGCATGAATATAACATTGTCTTAAGCCTCCCCCAAGCTTGAGCATTGCTTTCTCCTTCGCGAGGCCAAAAATTATATATATATATAATTATGATCACGATGAACAAGATGCATAGGATAAAACTTCTAATGAAATTCCAATTTCAATCGGTTGTAGTTCCATGATACCATATCATCACATAGCCTAAACCATGTCAATGCCTTTCCCTTCAAAGATAAAGGGAAGACCTTCTTCTTGATAACATCCTCAGGCATACCTGCAAGTTTAAATAATCCGCAAACTTCATCCACATAGATTAGGTGCAAATCGGGATGTAATGTTCCATCACCTGTGAAAGGATTAGCTAGCAGTTTCTCTATCATACCCGAGGGAATTTCAAAGTAAACATTTTCAGTAGGTTCAGTAGGTTGAGGAGCAACTCTTTGCTCTACTGGTCGGGGTGAAGATACCCCGAACAAGCCCCTTAAAGGATTATGTTCCATAGTAACAAGTGACAGTAAATTTTAGCACACTATATAAATTTGTCATTACCAAATTCCACCTACCAAATGCGCTTCACTCCCCGGCAATGGCGCCAAAAAAGAGTCTTGATGACCCACAAGTATAGGGGATCTATCATAGTCCTTCCGATAAGTAAGAGTGTCGAACCCAACAAGGAGCAGAAGGAAATGATAAGCAGTTTTCAGTAAGGTATTCTCTGCAAGCACTGAAATTATCAGTAAAAGATAGTTTTGTGATAAGGTGATACGTCTCCAACGTATCTATAATTTTTGATTGCTCCATGCTATATTATCTACTGTTTTGGACATTAGTGGGCTTTATTATACACTTTTATATTATTTTTGGGAGTAACCTACTAACTGGAGGCCCAGCCCAGAATTGCTGTTTTTTTGCCTATTTTAGGGTTTTGAAGAAAAGGAATATCAAACGGAGTCCAAACGGAATGAAACCTTCGGGAATGTGATTTTTGGAACGAACAAGACCCAGGAGACTTGGACCCTACGTCAAGCAACCAACAGGGAGGCCACGAGGTAGGGGGCGCGCCTACCCCCCCCAGGCGCGCCCTCCACCCTCGTGGGCCCCCTGTTGCTCCACCGACGTACTTCTTCCTCCTATATATACCTACGTACCCCCAAACGATTAGATACGAAGCCAAAACCCTAATTCCACCGCCGTAACTTTCTGTATCCACGAGATCCCATCTTGGGGCCTGTTCCGGAGCTCCGCCGGAGGGGGCATCGATCACGGAGGGCTTCTACATCAACACCATAGCCTCTCCGATGAAGTGTGAGTAGTTTACCTCAGACCTATGGGTCCGTAGTTATTAGCTAGATGGCTTCTTCTCTCTTTTTAGATCTCAATACAAAGTTCTCCCCCTCTCTTGTGGAGATCTATTCGATGTAATCTTCTTTTGCGGTGTGTTTGTTGAGACTGATGAATTCTGGGTTTATGATCAAGTTTATCTATGAACAATATTTGAATCTTCTCTGGATTCTTTTATGTATGATTGGTTATCTTTGCAAGTCTCTTCGAATTATCAGTTTGGTTCGGCCTACTAAATTGATCTTTCTTGCAATGGGAGAAGTGCTTAGCTTTGGGTTCAATCTTGCGGTGTCCTTTCCCAGTGATAGTAGGGGCAGCAAGGCACGTATTGTATTGTAGCCATCGAGGATAACAAGATGGGATTTTTATCATATTGCATGAATTTATCCCTCTACATCATGTCATCTTGCTTAAAGTGTTACTCTGTTCTCTTGAACTTAATACTCTAGATGCATGCTGGATAGCAGTCGATGTGTGGAGTAATAGTAGTAGATGCAGGCAGGAGTCGGTCTACTTGTCTTGGACGTGATGCCTATATACATGATCATACCTAGATATTCTCATAACTATGCTCAATTCTGTCAATTGCTCAACAGTAATTTGTTCACCCACCGTAAAATACCAATGCTCTTGAGAGAAGCCACTAGTGAAACCTATGGCCCCCGGGTCTATCTTCATCATATTAATCTTCCAATACTTAGTTATTTTCATTGCTTTTATTTTACTTTGCATCTTTATCATAAAAATACCAAAAATATTATCTTATCATATCTATCATATCTCACTCTCATAAGTGACCGTGTAGGGATTGACAACCCCTTATCGTGTTGGTTGCGAGGGTTTATTTGTTTTGTATAGGTGCAAGGGACTCGCGCGTAGCCTCCTACTGGATTGATACCTTGGTTCTCAAAAACTGAGGGAAATACTTACGCTACTTTGCTGCACCACCCTTTCCTCTTCAAGGGAAAACCAACGCAAGTGCTCAAGAGGTAGCAAGAAGGATTTCTGGCGCCGTTGCCGGGGAGGTCTACGCAAAAGTCAAACATACCAAGTACCCATCACAAACCCTTATCTCTCGCATTACATTATTTGTCGTTTGCCTCTCCTTTTCCTCCCCCACTTCACCCTTGCCGTTTTATTCGCCCTCTCTCTCTCTATCCTCCCTCTCTTTCTCTATTTGCCTTTTTTTGCCCGTTCCCCGTTTGCTTGTCGTTATGGCGAGTCCTCTATCTTCTCCGTTGTCTCCCGAGAATGAAGTCCTAAATTTTAAGCAAAGGGAGGGAGAAAATCTAAAAGACGCTTGGTATAGAATTTGCAATGCTCAAAATAGATCTACCAGGAAGCAATCTACTTCCGTTCTTCTTCGCAGTTTTTATATAGGCGTTACTCCTTGTCACAGATATATCCTTGATACCATTACCGGAGGGAACTTCTTGGGTAGCCATACTTTTGATTCTTACAATGCTATGATAGATTTGTTTGGCTCACCACCTATTTTGGTTAATGAAACTATGTTAACTTTGGAGCATGTAATGCAAAAACTTGAAATTGTTGAAAATAAAGTTGCTACTGTTGAGTTAATTTAAAATTTCGATAAAAAGATCCACAACCAAATTACCCAATATGGATCTAAAGTAGGAGTAACTTTGAAAAATATTAAAGAGAAGGAGCCTATAGTTAATGAAAGAATAAATCATGATTCCGGGTATCATTACCAACATGGGAACCGCCTTTTCTTCCGAAAAGAATACTCCAGTCCTCCAACTAAAATTGCCAAGCTTATGTATGTTCCTAAAAATAAAGGTGAATCCTCTAGCAAAGAAACTGCGGATCTCAAATCTATAAGTGTTCACCCTAATCTTTTTGCTATCATTAAGGAACCATTTGTTGCCAATGATTTTTTCGATCTTGTGCCTAAAAGTTTGATAATCAATAAAAATAAAGAAATTCCTAAGGACGGTAGATGCCTCATTGAAGAATTGCCTACCAAAGATGGCAATACCTAGAACTATCCTTGCTTTTTATGCCTAGCTAGGGGCGTTAAACGATAGCGCTTGTTGGCAGGCAACCCAATTTTATTTTTATTCCTTGCTTTTTGCTCCTGTTTAGTAATAAATAATTTATCTAGCCTCTGTTTTGGTTGTGTTTTTTGTGTTTAATTAGTGTTTGTGCCAAGTAGAACCGTTGGGAAGACTTGGGGAAAGTCTTGTTAATCCTGCTGTAAAAAACAGAAACTGTAGCGATCACAAGAACTGCTGCCATTTTTATTTGGAAAGTCATATTTGGTTAATTCTTTTTGAAGAAAATTAATAGATAAATTCCTAACGTCCAGCAATTTATTTTAGAATTTTAGGGGTTTCAGATCTTGCGCTAGCTACAGATTACTACAGACTGTTCTGTTTTTGACAGATTCTGTTTTTCGTGTGTTGTTTGATTATTTTGATGAATCTATGGCTAGTAAAATAGTTTACAAACCATAGAGAAGTTGGAATACAGTAGTTTTAACACCAATATAAATAAAGAATGAGTTAATTACAGTACCTTGAAGTGGTCTTTTGTTTTCTTTCGCTAACGGAGCTCACGAGATTTTCTACTTTAAGTTTTGTGTTGTGAAGTTTTCAAGTTTTGGGTAAAGATTTGATGGATTATGAAACAAGGAGTGGAAAGAGCCTAAGCTTGGGGATACCCATGGCACCCCCAAGATAATCTAAGGACACCTAAAATCCAAAGCTTGGGGATGCCCCAAAAGACATCCCCTCTTTCGTCTACTTCTATCGGTAACTTTACTTGGAGTTATATTTTTATTCACCACATGATATGTGTTTTGCTTGGAGCGTCTTGTATGATTTGAGTCTTTATTTGTTAGTTTACCACAATCATCTTTGTTGTACACACCTTTTGATAGAGACGCACATGATTCGGAAATTATTAGAATACTCTATGTGCTTCACTTATATCTTTTGAGTTATATAGTTTTGCTCTAGTACTTCACTTATATATTTTAGAGCACGGTGGTGGATTTGTTTTATAGAAACTATTGATCTCTCATGATTCACTTAGATTATTTTGAGAGTCTTAGATAGCATGGTAATTTTCTTAAATAATCCTAATATGCTATGTATACAAGATTAATAATAAAATTCTCTTATGATATACTTTCATGGGCCCCCTGTTGCTCCACCGATGTACTTCTTCCTCCTATATATACCTACGTACCCCCAAACGATCAGATACGGAGCCAAAACCCTAATTACACCGTCGTAACTTTCTGTATCCACGAGATCCCATCTTGGGGCTTATTCCGGAGCTCCGCCGGAGGGGGCATCGATCACGGAGGGCTTCTACATCAACACCATAGCCTCTCCGATGAAGTGTGAGTAGTTTACCTCAGACCTACGGGTCCATAGTTATTAGCTAGATGGCTTTGCTACGTCTTCAGCTCGCGTTGGTTTTCCCAGAAGAGGAAGGGATGCAGCAGAGTAGCATAAGTATTTCCCTCAGTTTCTGAGAACCAAGGTATCAGTCCAGTAGGAGCCCACGCTCAAGTCCCTCATACCTACACAAAGCGATAGCTACTCGCAACCAACGCGATTAGGGGTTGTCAAGCCCTTCACGGTCACTTACGAGAGTGAGATCTTATAGATAGAATATTTTTGGTATTTTTGATATAAAGATGCAAAGTAAAAAGTAAAAGCAAAGTAAATAGCAAAGCAATATAAAAGTGATGGAGATTGATATGATGAGAATAGACCCGGGGGCCATAGGTTTTGACTAGTGGCTTCTCTCAAGAGCATAAGTATTCTATGGTGGGTGAACAAATTACTGTTGAGCAATTGATAGAATTGTGCATAATTATGAGAATATCTAGGCATGATCATGTATATAGGCATCACGTCCGTGACAAGTAGATCAAAACGATTCTGCATCTACTACTATTACTCCACTCATCGACCGCTATCCAGCATGCATCTAGAGTATTAAGTTAAAAATAGAGTAACACCTTAAGCAAGATGACATGATGTAGAGAGATAAATTCATGCAATATGAAATAAACCCCATCTTGTTATCCTCGATGGCGACGATACAATACGTGCCTTGCTGCCCCTTCTGTCACTGGGTAAGGACACCGCAAGATCGAACCCAAAGCTAAGCACTTCTCCCATGGCAAGAACTACCAATCTAGTTGGCCAAACCAAACAGATAATTCGAAGAGACTTGCAAAGATAACCAATCACGCATAAAAGAATTCAGAGAAGATTCAAATATTATTCATAGATAGACTTGATCATAAACCCACAATTCATCGGTCTCAACAAACACACCGCAAAAAGAAGATTACATTGAATAGATCTCCACGAGAGAGGGGGAGAACTTTGTATTGAGATTCAAAGAGAGAGAAGAAGCCATCTAGCTACTAACTATGGACCCGAAGGTCTGAGGTAAACTACTCACACTTCATCGGAGGGGCTAGGATGATGTAGAAGCCCTCCGTGATGACGGCCCTCTTCCGGCGGAGCTCCGGAACAGGCCCCAAGATGGGATCTCGTGGATACAGAAAGTTGCGCGGTGGAATTAGGGTTTTGGCTCCTATTCTGATCGTTTGGGGGTACGTGTGTATATATAGGAGGAAAGAGTACGTCGGTGGAGCACCGAGGGGCCCATGAGGCAGGAGGGCGCGCCCTAGGGGGGCGCGCCCCCCACCCTCGTGACCACCTCTTTGCTCCCTTGCAGTAGGGTCCAAGTCTCCTGGATCATGTTCGGTGAGAAAATCACCTTTCCGAAGATTTTATTCCGTTTGGACTCCGTTTGATATTTTGTTTATCCGAAACACTGAAATAGGCAAAAAAACAGCAATTCTGGGCTAGGCCTCCGGTTAATAGGTTAGTCCCAAAAATAATATAAAAGTGGAAAATAAAGCCCAATATAGTCCAAAACAGTAGATAATATAGCATGGAGCAATCAAAAATTATAGATACATTGGAGACGTATCAGGCATCCCCAAGCTTAATTCATGCTCGTCCTCGAGCAGGTAAATGATAAAAAGAGAATTTTTGATGCGGAGTGCTACTTGGCATAATTTCAATGTAAATCTTCTTAATTGTGGTATGAATATTCAGATTAGAAAGATTCAAGACAAAAGTTTATATTGACATAGAAAATAATAATACTTCAAGCATACTAACCAAGCAATTACGTCTTCTCAAAATAACATGGCTAAAGAAAGTTATCCCTACAAAATCATATAGTCTGGCTATGCTCCATCTTCCCCACACAAAGTATTTAAATCATGCACAACCCTGATGACAAGCCAAGCAATTGTTTCATACTCTAACTTTTTCAAAACTTTTTCAATCTTCACGCAATACATGAGCGTGAGCCATGGATATAGCACTATAGGTGGAATAGAATGGTGGTTGTGGAGAAGACAAAAAAGAGAAGATAGTCTCACATCAACTAGGCGTATCAATGGGCTATGGAGATGCCCATCAATAGATATCAATGTGAGTGAGTAGGGATTGCCATGCAACAGATGCACCAGAGCTATAAATGTATGAAAGCTCAACAAAAGGAACTAGTGGGTGTGCATCCAACTTGCTTGCTCATGAAGATCTAGGGCAATTTGAGAAAGTCCATCATTGGAATATACAAGCCAAGTTCTATAGCGTAAAATTCCCACTAGTATATGAAAGTGACAACATATGAGACTCTCTATATGAAGAACATGGTGCTACTTTGAAGCACAATATATGAGACTTGCTATATCATGGTGCTACTTTGAAGCACAAGTGTGGAAAAAATGATAGTAGCATTGCCCCTTTTTATTTATTTATAATTTTTTTGGCCTTCTTTTTTTTGGCCTTTCTTTTTTTGGGGACAATGCTCTATTGAATGATGATCATCACACTTCTATTTATTTACAACTCAACGATTACAACTCGATACTAAAACAAAGTATGACTCTATATGAATGCCTCCGACGGTGTACCGGGATATGCAATGAATCACGAGTGACAAGTATGAAAGAATTATGAACGGTGGCTTTGCCACAAATACTATGTCAACTACATGATCATGCTAAGTAATATGACAATGATGGATATGTCATGATGAACTAGATGGTGGAAAGTTGCATGGCAATATATCTCGAAATGGCTATGGAAATGCCATAATAGGTAGGTATGGTGGCTGTTTTGAGGAAGGTATATGGTAGGTGTATGATACCGGCGAAAGTTGCGCGGTATTAGAGAGGCTAGCAAGGGCGGAAGGGTGGGAGTGCGTATAATCCATGGACTCAACATTAGTTATAAAGAACTCATATACTTATTGCAAAAATTTAGAAGTTATCAAAGCAAAGTATTACGCGCATGCTCCTAGGGGGATAGATTGGTATGAAAAGACCACCGCTCGTCCCCGACCGCCACTCATAAGGAAGACAATCAATAAATAAATCATGCTCCGACTTCATCACATAACGGTTCACCATACGTGCATGCTACGGAAATCACAAACTTCAACACAAGTATTCTTTAAATTCACAACTACTCAACTAGCATGACTTTAATATTATCACCTCCATATCTCAAAACAATTATCATGCTTCAATCTTTTCTTAGTATTCAACACACTCAAAAGAAAGTTTCACAAATCTTGAATACCAAGCATATTATTATTAGGCAAATTACCATGCTATAAGAGACTTTCAAATTAATTTAAGTGAAGCATGAGAGATTAATAGTTTCTTTAAAACATATCCACCACCGTGCTCTAAAATATCTAAGTGAAGCACATAGAGCAAAGTTATCTAGCTCAAAAGATATAAGTGAAGCACATAGAGCAAAATTATCTAGCTCAAAAGATATAAGTGAAGCACATAGAGTATTCTATCAAATATTAATTCATGTATGGCTCTCTCAAAAGGTGTGTGCAGCAAGGATGATTGTGGCATACTAACAAACAAAGACACAAATAATACAAGACGCTCCAAGCAAAACACATATCATGTTGGTGAATAAAAATATAGCTCCAAGTAAATTACCGATGAAAGTGGATGAAAGAGGGGATGCCTTCCGGGGGCATCCCCAAGCTTTGACTTTTTGGTGTCCTTAAATTATCTTGGGGGTGCCATGTGCATCCCCAAGCTTAGGCTGTTGCCACTCCTTGTTCCATGATCCATCAAAAGAATTCACCCAAAACTTGAAAACTTCACAACACAAAACTCAAAATAGAAAACTCGTGAGCTCCGTTAGCGAAAGAAAACAAAAGACCACTTCAAGGTACTGTAATGAACTCATTCTTTATTTATATTGGTGTTAAACCTACTGTATTCCAACTTCTCTATGGATTATAAACTATTTTACTAGCCATAGATTCATCAAAATAAGCAAACAACACACGAAAAACAGAATCTGTCAAAAACATAACAGTCTGTAGTAATCTGTAGCTAGCGCAAGATCTGGAACCCCAAAAATTCTAAAATAAATTGCTGGACGTGAGGAATTTATCTATTAATCATCTTAAAAAGTAATTAACTAAATATCACTCTTGAAATAAAAATGACAGCAGTTCTCGTGAGCGCTAAAGTTTCTGTTTTTTACAGCAAGTTCAACAAGACTTTCCCCAAGTCTTCCCAACGGTTCTACTTGGACAAACACTAATTAAACACAAAAAACACAACCAAAACAGAGGCTAAATAATTTATTTATTACTAAACAGGAGCAAAAAGCAAGGAATAAAAATAAAATTGGGTTGCCTCCCAACAAGCGCTATCGTTTAACGCCCCTAGCTAGGCATAACAAACAAAGATAGATCTAGGTATTGCCATCTTTGGTAGGTAATTCTTCAATTAGGCATCTACCATCTTTAGGAATTTCTTTCTCTTTATTAATTATCAAACTTTTAGGCACAAGATTGAAAAATTCATTTGGAATAAATGGTTCTTTAATGATAGCAAAAAGATTGGGATGAATACTTATGGATTTAAGATCAGCAGTTTCCTTACTAGATGATTCACCCTTATTTTTAGGAACATACATAAGCTTGGAAATTATAGTAGGAGGACTAGGAGTATTCTTTACGGAAGAAAAGGCGGTTCCCAAATTTGCAATGATACCCTCAATTTTATCAATTCTAGTAGAATCTAAGTTCATCTTCTCATTAACTATGGGTTCCTTTTCCTTAATATTTTTCAATGTCATTCCTACCTTAGATCCATATTGAGTAATTTGATTGTAGATCTTTTTATCTAGATTCTCAATTGATTCAATAGTAGCAACTTTATTTTCAATAATTTCAAGTCTTTGCATAACATGCTCCAAAGTTAACATGGTTCCATTAACCAAAAGAGGTGGTGAGCCAAATAAATCTATCATAGCATTATAAGAATCAAAAGTATGGCTACCCAAGAAGTTCCCTCCGGTAATGGTATAGAGGATATATCTATACCAAGGATTAACACCTACATAAAAATTGTGAAGAAGAACTAAGGTAGATTGTTTTCTGGTAGATCTATTTTGAGCATTACAAACTCTATACCAAACATCTTTTAGATTTTCTCCCTTCCTTTGTTTAAAATTTAGAACTTCACTCTCAAGAGACAACAGAGAAGATATGAGACTAGCCATGATGACAAGCAAACAAACTAGCACATGAGCAAACAAAAAGGCAAACAAAGAGGGAGGATAGAGACAGAGGGCGAATAAAACGGCAAGGGTGAATTGGGGGGAGAGGAAAACAAGAGGCAAATAGCAAATAATGTAATGCGAGAGATAGGGATTGTGATGGGTACTTGGTATATGACTTTTGCGTAGACTCCCCGGCAACGGCGCCAGAAATCCTTCTTGCTACGTCTTGAGCTCGCGTTGGTTTTCCCCGAAGAGGAAGGGATGATGCAGCAGAGTAGCGTAAGTATCTCCCTCAGTTTTTGAGAACCAAGGTATCAATCCAGTAGGAGCCCACGCTCAAGTCCCTCGTACCTGCACAAAGCGATAGCTACTCGCAACCAACGCGATTAGGGGTTGTCAAGCCCTTCACGGTCACTTACGAGAGTGAGATCTGATAGATAGAATATTTTTGGTATTTTTGATATAAAGATGCAAAGTAAAAAGTAAAAGCAAAGTAAATAGCAAAGCAATATAAAAGTGATGGAGATTGATATGATGAGAATAGACCCGGGGGCCATAGGTTTCACTAGTGGCTTCTCTCAAGAGCATAAGTATTCTATGGTGGGTGAACAAATTACTGTTGAGCAATTGATAGAATTGTGCATAATTATGAGCATATCTAGGCATGATCATGTATATAGGCATCACGTCTGCGACAAGTAGATCAAAACGATTCTGCATCTACTACTATTACTCCATTCATCGACCGCTATCCAACATGCATCTAGAGTATTAAGTTAAAAACAGAGTAACGCCTTAAGCAAGATGACATGATGTAGAGAGATAAATTCATGCAATATGAAATAAACCCCATCTTGTTATCCTCGATGGCAACGATACAATACGTGCCTTGCTGCCCCTTCTGTCACTGGGTAAGGACACCGCAAGATCGAACCCAAAGCTAAGCACTTCTCCCATGGCAAGAACTACCAATCTAGTTGGCCAAACCAAACGGATAATTCGAAGAGACTTGCAAAGATAACCAATCATGCATAAAAGAATTCAGAGAAGATTCAAATATTATTCATAGATAGACTTGATCATAAACCCACAATTCATCGATCTCAACAAACACACCACAAAAAGAAGATTACATCGAATAGATCTCCACGAGAGAGGGGGAGAACTTTGTATTGAGATTCAAAGAGAGAGAAGAAGCCATCTAGCTACTAACCATGGACCTGAAGGTCTGAGGTAAACTACTCACACTTCATCGGAGGGGCTAGGATGATGTAGAAGCCCTCCGTGATGACGACCCTCTTTCGGCGGAGCTCCGGAACAGGCCCCAAGATGGGATCTCGTGGATACAAAAAGTTGCGGCGGTGGAATTAGGGTTTGGCTCCAGTTCTGATCGTTTGGGGGTACGTGTGTATATATAGGAGGAAGGAGTACGTCGGTGGAGCATCGAGGGGCCCACGAGGCAGGGGGCGCGCCCTAGGGGGGCGCCCCCACCCTCGTGACCACCTCTTTGCTCCCTTGCAGTAGGGTCCAAGTCTCCTGGATCACGTTCGGTGAAAAAATCACGTTTCCGAAGATATTATTCCGTTTGGACTCCGTTTGATATTCTGTTTATCCGAAACACTGAAATAGGCAAAAAACATCAATTCTGGGCTGGGCCTCCGGTTAATAGGTTAGTCCCAAAGATAATATAAAAGTGGAAAATAAAGCCCAATATAGTCCAAAACAGTAGATAATATAGCATGGAGCAATCAAAAATTATAGATATGTTGGAGACGTATCAGGCTTCTTCTCTCTTTTTGGATCTCAATACAAAGTTCTCCCCCTCTCTTGTGGAGATCTATTCGATGTAATCTTCTTTTGCGGTGTGTTTGTTGAGACCGATGAATTATGGGTTTATGATCAAGTTTATCTATGAACAATATTTGAATCTTCTCTGAATTCTTTTATATATGATTGGTTATCTTTGCAAGTCTCTTCAAATTATCAGTTTGGTTTGGCCTACTAGATTGATCTTTCTTGCAATGGGAGACGTGCTTAGCTTTGGGTTCAATCTTGCGGTGTCCTTTCCAAGTGACAGTAGGGGCAGCAAGGCACGTATTGTATCGTTGTCATCGAGGATAACAAGATGGGGTTTTTATCATATTGCATGAATTTATCCCTCTACATCATGTCATCTTGCTTAAAGCGTTACTCTATTCTCTTGAACTTAATACTCTAGATGCGTGCTGGATAGCGGTCGATGTGTGGAGTAATAATAGTAGATACATGCAGGAGTCGGTCTACTTGTCTTGGACGTGATGCCTATATACATGATCATACCTAGATATTCTCATAATTATGCTCAATTCTGTCAATTGCTCAACAGTAATTTGTTCAGCCACCGTAAAATACCTATGCTCTTGAGAGAGGCCACTAGTGAAACCTATGGCCCCCGGGTCTATCTTCATCATATTAATCTTCCAATACTTAGTTATTTTCATTGCTTTTATTTTACTCTGCATCTTTATCATAAAAATACCAAAAATATTATCTTATCATATCTATCAGATCTCACTCTCGTAAGTGACCGTGTAGGGATTGACAACCCCTTATCGCGTTGGTTGCGAGGATTTATTTGTTTTGTGTAGGTGTGAGGGACTCGCGTGTAGCCTCCTACTGAATTGATACCTTGGTTCTCAAAAACTGAGGAAATACTTACGCTACTTTGCTGCACCACCCTTTCCTCTGCAAGGGAAAAACAACGCAAGTGCTCAAGAGGTAGCATAAGGTAATTTGTAACGGGTAACAAGTAATGAAAGTAAATAAGGTGCAGCAAGATGGCCCAATCCTTTTTGTAGCAAAGGACAAGCCTGGACAAACTCTTATATAAAGGAAAATACTCCCGAGGACACATGGGAATTATCGTCAAGCTAGTTTTCATCACGTTCATATGATTCTCGTTCGGTACTTTGAT
Source organism: Triticum dicoccoides (assembly GCF_002162155.2). Lineage (NCBI taxonomy): Eukaryota > Viridiplantae > Streptophyta > Magnoliopsida > Poales > Poaceae > Triticum > Triticum dicoccoides. The sequence continues at coordinate 173,337,861 of NC_041382.1, read as the reverse complement.
AATTTGATATGTGGGTGGACCGGTGCTTGGGTGCTGCCCTTCCTTGGACAAGCATCCAACTTATGATTAACCCCTCTTGCAAGCATCCGCAACTATAGAAGAAGTATTAAGGTAAACCTAACCATAGCATGAAACATATGGATCCAAATCAGCCCCTTACGAAGCAACTCATAAACTAGGGTTTAAGCTTCTATCACTCTAGCAACCCATCATCTACTTATTACTTTCCAATGCCTTCCTCTAGGTCGAAGCAATGGTGAAGTGTCATGTAGTCGACGTTCACATAACACCACTAGAGGAAAGACAACATACATATCATCAAAATATCGAACGAATACCAAATTCACATGACTACTTATAGCAAGACTTCTCCCATGTCCTTAGGAACAAACGCAACTACTCACAAATCATATTCATGTTCATAATCAGAGGGGTATTAATATGCATAAAGGATTTTAACGTATGATCTTCCACCGAATAAACCAACTAGCATCAACTACAAGGAGTAACCAACACTACTAGCAACCTACAGGTACCAATCTGAGGCTTTGGGACAAAGATTGGATACAAGAGACGAACTAGGGTTTGAGATGAGATGGTGCTGGTGAAGATGTTGATGGAAATTGACCCTCTCCCGATGAGAGGATCAAAGATGATGACGGTGGTAATGATTTCCCCCTCCAGGAGGGAAGTTTCCCTGGCAGAACAGCTCCGCCGGAGCCCTAGATTAGTTCCGCCTCGTGGCGGCGGAGTTTCGTCCCATGAGCTAGTTTATGTTTTTTTCAGGGCAAAAGACCTCATATAGCAGAAGATGGGCACCGGAGGCCTGCCAGGGGGCCCACAAGGCAGGGGGCGTGCCCAGGGGGTAGGGCGCGCCCCCACCCTCGTGGATGGTGGGTGGCCCCCCTCTGGTACTTCCTTCACTCCATATTTTTTTATATATTCTAAAACATGCTCCCGTGAAGTTTCAGGACTTTTGGAGTTGTGTAGAATAGGTCTCTAATATTTGCTCCTTTTCCAACCCAGAATTCCAGCTGCCGGCATTCCCCCTCTTCATGTAAACCTTGTAAAATAAGAGAGAATAGACATAAGTATTGTGACATAATGTGTAATAACAGCCCATAATGCAATAAATATCGATATAAAAGCATGATGCAAAATGGACGTATCAATGACCATCACTTGTCCCCCGACTGCTACTCATAAGAAAGACAATCAAGAAAATAAATCATGCTCCGACTTCATCACATAACGGTTCACCATACATGCATGCTACAAGAATCACAAACTTCAACACAAGTATTTCTACAAATCCATAATTATTCACTAGCATGACTCTAATATCGCCATCTTTATATCTCAAAACAAATGCAAGGAATCAAAGTTCTCATATATTCAATGCTCTTTATATGAAAGTTTTTTATTATATCCCTGTTGGATGCCCATCATATTAGGACTAAATTCATAACCTAAGCAAATTACCATGTTGTTTAAGACTCTCAAACTAATATAAGTGAAGCATGATAGTTCAACAATTTTTATAAAATAAAGCCACCGTCGTGCTCTAAAAAGGTAACTGAAGCACTAGAACAAACTGCCTAGCTCAAAAGATATAAGTGAAGCACATAGAGTATTCTAATAAATTCACGATTAATGCGTGTCCCTCTCAAGAGGTGTGTACAGCAAGCATGATTGTGACAAACTAAAAAGCAAATACTCATATCATACTAGACTCTCCAAGCAAAACACATATCATTTGGTGAATAAAAAAATAGCCTCAAGTGAATTAACCGATGGATTGAAGACGAAAGAGGGGATGCCTTCCGGGGCATCCCCAAGCTTAGATGCTTGGTTGTCCTTGAATATTGCCATGGGTGCCTTGTGCATCCCCAAGTTTAGGCTCTTGCCACTTCTTATTCCGTTGTCCATCAAATCTTTACCCAAAACTTCACGTCCCTTCCACACCCCAATCCTCACTGGAAAAAATCCTCAAAAAAAGAAAAACTTCACTGGAAAAATATATACCAACCTTATCCAGTCGCATGCCAGAGCCCCCGTCCGAGGGGGCCCAGGTGTACGTACCCCAGCCGTGAGGCAGGGCCAGTTTCCTCCACTGGCCTGTGGGGCCTGCGATGCATTCTCCATTGGTAGGCGGTAACGAATATTATCCGACCCGGACGGCCCCGTAAATGGCGAATTTCCGACATTGCCCTTCCCCCTTCCTCTAACAAGTCGTCGCCTGGGCCTCGTCGCCCCCCCTCGGCACAACGACCTCGACCCTCCCCCATTCCCCGCGCGGCGCGACCATGGCGAGCCGCGGCTGGCGTCGTCCGCTCGCCTCGCTGCCAGCCCTCGCCCTGGCCCTCCTTCTCCTCGCCGTCGCTGCCGCCGCGGCCGGATCCCCCGACCGGACTGCCCCTTCGCGGCCGCCGCTGGTGCTCCCGCTCACGCTCTCCTACCCCAACGCGAGCCGGGTCGCGTCGTCCAGGTCCAGGCGAGGGCTCGCCGAAGGAGGTCACCCAAGCGCCCGCATGCGCCTCCACGACGATCTCCTCACCAACGGGTCGGTACACTTCGGATTCCCCTCTCATTTCTTTCCCACCGAATTTGCTGGGTGCTCCGTTGGATCTGAGGCTCGCGGATTGTTTTCGTATTGGTTAGGTATTACACGACGCGGCTGTACATCGGGACGCCCCCGCAGGAGTTCGCGCTGATCGTCGACTCCGGGAGCACCGTCACCTACGTGCCCTGCGCCTCCTGCGAGCAGTGCGGCAACCACCAGGTGGGCCTTGATTCCTCTGCTTCTATCTTCAGCTACCACTTCGAAACTTTGTGTGATGATTAGGTTAATTGCGCATGGATATTTTGATACCCACACCGCCACACGTGAAACTGTAGGTGAATCATTGAAGCTAGCTAATTTAACATGTGGTTTCGCAGCTGACAAAAGTTTGTAATGCTACTTTGCATGCATCATTAATTCATTATGTAGGGATTTTAGTTCTCAGAACTCAGCACATAATTTGTTGATACATCAGGAAATTCAAGTTTATTTGTGTCATGTGGGTAGAGTGTAAGTGTACTAAGAGCACCTCCTCAACCTGCAGGTACTATTAAAACTGAGGCAGACTAAATTATATGCTTTGCGTAAATGATCGATGACTCAAATTAACACTGTGTTTGGCATTCCTCAATGAATACCATGCTAATCTTGGTAACAACCAACAAAATTTGGCTTTTGTTTGGTGGGCATTGTTTCAGCAAGAAGCTACTCTATTGGACTGCCAAACCTTGTGGCTTTGGTATAATTAGTCCTAAATAAGTGTTAGCTAACTCCTTTTAATTTTCTCTCCATGTTCTTGATCCCATGTCCCTTACCGACAATGCATTTGGCAGGTGTTTGGCTTGGTCATGCCAATGTGTTTGTAACGCCATTTTTTTTGGCTTGTTACCTGTTTAGTCACTACTAATCCCATTCTCAGTTCTAGATCTAGTATTGCTGTTTTTATAATCTGTGCTGATTATCTGAATGCAGAAGAAGATGCATGTATGCACGAAGAAAAATGCTTCCCATCCTTGTCATGTCTTTTTAGTTTTTACTACATTCTATAGCCAAATCCAAGAAGATGCATCTATTGCTCTTGTCTTGTGTCACTCGCAGTCTGAAAATTCCATTGGTTATGTCTTTGTTAGCCAATGTAAAGGGGCATAAGTGAGATGTATAGATGTCAGCCAACGTAAAGGGGAGTAAGTGGGATGTAAATAGAAACATAAACAAACCGATATGTGGCATTTGAAGTCTTGTACAGCCAATATCTTGTAGCCAAAGCAACATGTTAAAAAATAGAAACGCTGGAGACAAAAAGAGTTAGACTTTATGACTACTGTTGGTTACTGGTCTGTATAGTTTCAAGTAACCAAATTCATAAATAAATTAGATTTGCTGAAACCATCTTGATGCAACTGAAGCAATGTAATGATGGACCATGATTTATGCAATTGCCATCATTGTTGTACCATCACATTTAGTATTCTATATTGTGTTTTGCTTATTGAATCGCCAAACATTGCTGAAGACTTGTGTGTAGTACTGGTGTGGAAATGATTTTGTTTTTGGCCTCTTTTTATAATTCAAAATACATGAAGATGTGCATGCTGCCATATGCATCATGCCATATAGGAAAATGTTTCATTCTACTGGTCTTGGCGATCACCACTATTTATGCTTGTAAATTCTTCTTGATTACCAGGCAGTTAACGTACCGATGTTTTGCTTGATGTAGGATCCAAGGTTTCAACCTGATCTCTCCAGTACATATTCACCAGTAAAATGTAATGTTGATTGCAATTGTGATAGTGATAAGAGCCAGTGCACTTATGAGAGGCAGTATGCTGAAATGAGCTCCAGCAGCGGGGTACTTGGTGAGGACATTGTGTCGTTTGGCACAGAAAGTGAACTTAAGCCACAGCGTGCTGTTTTTGGCTGTGAAAATTCTGAAACTGGAGATTTGTTCAGCCAGCATGCTGATGGCATAATGGGGTTGGGCCGTGGTCAACTTAGCATAATGGATCAGCTTGTTGATAAGGGTGTCATAAGTGATTCATTCTCTATGTGCTATGGTGGAATGGATATTGGTGGTGGTGCTATGGTACTGGGTGCAATGCCTGCCCCTCGTGACATGGTATACACACATTCAAACGCTGTCCGCAGGTAACATAAGTCGTTTTGCACTCTTACATGGGAGTTTTGTTCGTTTTTCTGTGTGGGTGGGTTGCGGGTTCCTCTATTGTAATAGTGATGCACCTTCTTATTAACTTATCTCAAATGGAAACAGCCCATATTACAACATTGAGTTGAAGGAAATACATGTTGCTGGAAAGCCATTGCGGGTAGACCCAAGGATCTTTGACGGTAAACATGGGACTGTCTTGGATAGTGGGACCACATATGCATACCTCCCAGAACAAGCTTTTGTAGCTTTTAAAGATGCTGTAAGTTATGAGATGATTTGTCCTTCAGTTACTTAATAAATTTTACCATTTCATGGGATCTTTGTTCTTCTATATGTATGTTTCCATTATGTGGAATCTACTTTCTTGCTATCTTGTTTTTGCAGTTTACCATTTTAAAAAGCGATCTTTCTATGTTTAGATGCCAATGATAGTAGTTGAGGACTTGCCATCTTTTTTACTTTTACGGCTTTGCACAAAGAAGGTTAACCATCATGATGACACTAAAGCCTAATTTGGTTGCAAGGGAAATGTATCCCAGGGATCTAATCCCACTCAGGGGGATTTCCATGGCCATCGTGGATCCTCTCGTCCTACCACGGGGAGATCACCACGTCAGTTTGGATGACAGGAGAGAGGGGAGGAGATCACGTCCAGAAAAGACCTTGGTTGAAGGAAAAGAAAGACGAACGCAGGGACATGACAGAGATTCCTCTGGCTGTTGAGATCTTGGGGGAAGGAAAAGCACGGCTGCCGACCCGTCTCTGTAGCCGGAGGGCAGATGGTCTTGGAGGCGTAGCACTCACGGTAGTCGTCGGAGGAGATTGCTAGGTGCGCCTTGTGCCGTTGCCTCGAGTGAGAGAGCGCCAGTCGTGGCTTTTCTTCCCAACCTCTGTAGGCGTGGATCTCTCACCAGGGAAAGGATGGAGATCGGGGCAGAAAATCCCCAGCGAGTGAGCGACCAAATGCCGCGGCGATTTTCCACAGGCCGATTCGCCCTGTGGGCTCTGTGCCATGGTTTTGAGGGGGGTCCTGTGCTACCAAACGAGCCCTAAATGTTTTAGTGCCTTGGGGTAATGGAAGTGTTATCTACTTCTGGATATCTACCGCCACCAATATGTTGGTCACTGTTTCTCCTTCTATTCTCTTGATTGTTGGTTTGCAAAATTGTCCGAATTACTGTTGGGATTTAATCAGTCAACTCCCCCCC
>NC_041382.1:173235815-173331662 GCF_002162155.2 Triticum dicoccoides | reverse complement strand
CTGAATCACTCAGCTCCCCCCTCTCTCTCTGTGTTGTTTCTCACAACATACAGAAGTACACAGGCTGTTTTGGTGACTTGCTTTCTCACACAGCCAAAGCCATTTCTCTTATTGATGCACTTACCTTACAAAGATGGCATACCTATTTATAGGCTACATGAACTGACCTTGACTAATACAGCTCAGAAGTAGCTAGCTTCCTTGCATACTAAGATAACTAGTAATCTAACTTCCTTGCATACTATGATATAGCTGGACTTGCATATGTTTAAGATAACGACAAGATTAATTCTAACAATTACTCCCTCCGGTCCTTTTTAGTCTGCATATAATGGAAACTTATAGGAAAAGGTATCAACACTCACAATGCCAAATCAATGTTTTTAGATTTATTATGAAATGTAGTTTCATGGAATATATATTTGGTATTGTATATGTTGATATATTTTAATATATATTTGGTCAAACTTTGTATAGTTTGACTTAACACAAATCTAATACGCGGACTAAAAAGGACCGGAGGGAGTACAATGAACACATGTGCACTTGTGCACCTTGTGTTTTCATCTTGTTTCTTACCTCATGCAAGCAGTTTTCTATTTTTGGTCCTACGTTAACAGTTTCGGAAACAACCAACTGTTTGTTCCACTCTTGGTAAAACATGATGTAATGATTATATTCTTAATCAATAGGTGACAAGCAAGGTCCATCCCCTCAAGAAAATCCGTGGACCTGACCCAAATTACAAGGACATCTGCTTTGCGGGTGCTGGAAGGTGACTTCCGGATGATCATAACAATTATTTATTTTCGTTAGCAATTCTTCTGATGTTCTCAGCAACATTCATATGGAGCTGTAATATGCATCACTTTACTTCCAGGAACGTCTCCCAGTTATCAGAGGTATTTCCAAAGGTTGACATGGTATTTGGAAATGGACAGAAGCTCTCACTTTCACCTGAAAATTATTTATTCCGGGTAAATCATGAAGTTATAATATTTTAATCCAATTAAGGCAGCATTTGTTTACTTTGCCTGTTGGCGCTGTCCGCTGATGCTGTGTCTCCAATTTTGAAATAAAGCACTCCAAAGTCGAAGGGGCTTATTGCCTGGGTGTGTTCCAAAATGGGAAAGATCCAACAACTCTATTAGGTGGTAAGGCACTAAACTCTAGTAGTAGTTTCAAGAACATCGTGCACTTTGCTGTTGGTCCTCTTGGACAAATTACTGTGCAGTTTATCCACCCATATTGCTAGTTTGGTACTGGATAGTTAAACAATGTATTTCCTATTTCCGTATTGACTTATAAAGTACACGTGCTTACTAGATTCGTGCATTAGGATCATAACTGGAAAACATTTTATGCCATCCATCTGTAACACTTTCTGATTTTGTCATCCTGGACATGAAAATGATTAGTAGTGTATGCTGAATAATAGAAGGCAGGTAGACAGGTACTATAACCAGCTTATGCACTTATGTGTGATGAGGATTTGATTTGAAACTTGGGGAATTGTATTAGATGATTATTTTGATGCCATCCATATGTAACACTATCTAAGCACTGCTATGCATACATCACTTCTCCATCCAATTTTGGTACAATAGATCAAATTGCTGTTTGATTCCCATCATATTCCTGATCAGTGCTGTTCAAAGTTAGTGTTGTAACTAAATCAGACATCACCTATTGTACACACAGACAGAGTACTTCCATTCTGATCTTTTCTTCTTTGACATAAAAATGATTAGCAGTATATGCTGAATAATGAAATGATTAACTAAATGACACATGTATTCTAACTACTTATGCACTTGTGTGCGATGAAAATTCGATTCGAGAATTAAATGATTAACACATGTATTCTAACTACTTATACACTTGTGTGCGATGAAAATTCGATTCGAGAATTAAATGATTAACTTGGGGAATTGTATAACTTGGGAAACTGTGGATGACAATGGGTTTAGAATTAGAATAAAACGAAGACCCTATCGAACAAATAGAGGAAAGGGCGGTAAGGGGAAATAGTAAAGTCTAAGCGACATATGGCACGGAAAGGAAATCCAATTTCGGTAAGACTTGATCTGAATCGTTACAATCTGACCTGCTTTTTTATGCTAGCTTTTCTTGGCATAACTACTTCAGTCCATTCAGTAGTCTACTCATGCAAGCTGAAATTTGTAGCAACATATCTGGTGATCATAAAAACTCCTTTTGTGAATAATAAGGCAAACCAGCCCTGTTTCCTCAAAGAAAGGGAACATGCGATTCTTCTTAACTTGTTATGCTTACAAGGAAACCAGAAACTAGCTAGGACAGTGTCACTTCCAGATTTCAGCGAACTTGGAGCCATGGATTTATGTAGTGAACATGCAGAAGTTGAGCCTACGCCCTATGGGTGAAGCTTCCTGCAATGGTCGTCGGAGGTTGAAACTGACACAAAATATGGGACAAATATCTCTAATGACAGGAATAATAGCTGTTATAATAGAACTTAGCTGCTATATGTTCTCATGTTAGTCACCATTTTCTTCTACAGTGAGTGATATGCATCTTGATTCACTCATAAGTGAAAGTGCATCCATTTTTTAGACATTTTTGTTTATTTGTATCGTTAGGAACATGATAACATACTTCGTTTTCGTTCATTTGGAAACCTGCCCTTATGAATAGCTAACACAATGTTCTCTGTCAGGAATCGTTGTACGTAATACCCTTGTAACCTATGACCGCCACAATGAAAAGATTGGATTTTGGAAAACTAACTGTTCAGAGTTGTGGGAGAGACTCCAGAGTGGTGGGGCTCCTTCACCAGCTCCTTCAAGTGATCCAGGTTCACAAGCAGATTTATCGCCAGCTCCTGCTCCAAGTGGTTTGCCAGGTTTGTGCCTTATTACTCTGTTTATTTTGCACGTCTTATTCGCTGAATGATGAACGTATATTAGTTGTTTGTCGACTCATAGGTGCTAATTTGGGAGTATCATCTTTTTGCTTGCATGGTTGGGAAGCTATTTGATGCTTTCAAGTCCCAAATTTTATAGGGCTTTATATTTTGTGATAAATGAGGCAGTTTCTCAACCTGCCTCTTTAAAGGTTTTATCTATCCACAGTTTATTTGATATTGTATGTACACATGATTTATCATATCTGTGATTTCTTTGCTTGCAGAATATGATGTTGGTCTCATCGCTGTTTATATGTCGATAAATGTTACGTATCCAAACCTGAAACCTCACCTACATGAGTTGGCTGAGCTGTTGGCTAAAGAGCTGGAGATAGATTCCAGTCAGGTAAGGATAAAATATAGTATGACAATGCTATGATCATGCTAGTTATGTTTGCAGAATGCTTCCTTTTTGAAGGAGTAAGAACAACTGTTCTTGGAATTTACTTGATTTTGCTCTATTTTATAGTTCTTCATGGCGATTTGGCTGAAGTTACTCTTTTATTTTTATAGGTACGACTTATGAATGTTACTGGGCAGGGAAACTCTACTCTAATCAGATGGGACATTTTCCCAGCTGGATCTTCTAATTCTATGTCTAATGCAACAGCAATGGTATCATCCACTCTTTTGTGGACTATTTCAGTTTTCTTCTTCTTTGCAAAATGATTAATCATTTGCTTTGATATATGATAGGGTATCATTTATCGGCTGACTCAACATCATGTTCAGTTGCCTGAACATCTTGGCAGTTATCAGTTACTCGAGTGGAATGTGCAGCAACCTGTATCGAGAAGGTGAGAAAATGCATTTGTGCTATTCGTACCTTGCCCGATATATATTCACATATTCTAATTCGGCCATTCCTTAATTCAGAAGAAGTTTAGTTCATTTAGAATAAATATAATATGTTTACCTGAAATGACCATGCAACATCTCTTTAACATGTATCGTGGCTTAAAAGGTCACAAGAAATACAAAAAGGAAGTTACCGCCTTACCGGGACACATAATGGAAGTTAACAAGTCACAAAATAACGTTTGATAATGTCTGTAATGGCTTCAATATTTGGTACTACATTGCAGCTATCATAACATTAATCTGTACCATTGTCATTCTTCTTGTCTTGGAAGATAAGCTCTAGTGCATAATATTGTTCTGCAATGGTGAATATGAAAAGAGATATAAAGTTGCCGAGGATTGCCAAATACCATTGTCCATTGGCACTGCTTATTTAAGGAATATCCTGTGGGGCTGTTTGCAAGAATGGTATTTGTCTGTGAAGTTCCGATATTTAAGTTAATTTGAACTAAATACCAATTTTTGACCAAGAAACCCCTCTTTCAAACAAGCCTAATGGCGATATTTTGTACTACATCTACATTTTCATTTTATGTGCTCCCGAATAGTATCTTTCGTCTTCATTTACATTCTATATGAAGCGATTTCCTTGAATTGTGTTTTGATGGTGCTATATGATTCACATTTTATTGTCTTGCAGACATTTGACATTGCATCATAATTTGTTACAGGTCATGGTTGCAGGAACATGTTGTCTCCATACTGGTTGGAGTCTTGCTAGTTGTTTTCCTGTCTTTATCGGCCTTTTTAGGACTGTATCTCTGGAGAAAGAAATTTAGAGGTCAAGCTGCATATAGACCTGTGGGCTCAGTGGGGCCTGAGCAAGAACTCCAACCGCTATAATATTGGAGCTCTTTGACTGGGCAACAAATAGGTAATTCTTTGGTAGGGATACTATTATGTGGGCTACCATATTGCGGCGGTACACATCTGCTGTTGGAGTAGCCCTTTTCCTTTGTATGTAACACAAAGCATCTAGCTTACAGAAGAAGCACATGATGACATGACTTGTTGGTTCAAAACTTAGAGAATTAGTTCATAAACTATCTAGCAATTCAGATCAAGAGCTCCCTCTTGAGGCTTACTGTAGAAGAAGGTTTTGTTCATGTAATGTAGATTAAATAGAATAGACCAGACACAAATCACACTGGTGGATGCAATGTTGTAATATCTATTTGATAAGAGCCGAAAACCTTTTTTTGCTTCAGCTTGAGGATACTACTCCATACTAAGAGTTGTCTAGAATTGACAAAACTGTTACCTTCATTTTTTTTTTCCGAGAGTACGCATCGCTTATGCGTACCATATCTTTATAGAAGAGAAAATGTTTACAATAGACGACAGAACAATTGCAAGCTGATTGCTAGGGCCAACACCAGCAAAGATACAAGTGCTACTCTGTCACAATATCTTTATAGAAGAGGAGGAAATGTTCACATTAGACGCCAGAACAATCACAAGCTGATTGCTAGGGCCAACACCACACCAAAGATACAAGGGCTACCCTCTCACAAAATTACTAGTTCTCCTATGCACCTCCATGCAGAGATTGTACTTGGCCACAATCCTTCTGACCAATACAGCCTCATGAGCCTGTGAGGGAAATTGGAGAAAGCACTAGTGTTTCTTTTCTTCCATAGCTCCCAACAGATGATCATGAACAGGGAGTCAAAATCTCGTTAAGGCGACAGGGCATAGGTCCCTGGCATGAATCTACCAGTTTAAAAGAGAAGCATGCCCAACATACGTACCTGGCATAGACACACTGAATGAGCAGGTGGTTCGCGGTGTCTTGGTCTTGCAGGCATAGGTAGCAAGACGCCATGTTATCCTGGAGCCCATGCCTCGCTCGCTGATCGGACTTCTAGATGCAAAATTGCAGAGCAAGCCACATGAAGATCTTGTGAGCTTTCCACAACCAAGGTGCAGCAAAATTCGTGGAGCCGTGACATAACATGCCATAGCTGAGTAAACAGGAGATTTGCTCCAGGTCTAAGAGAACACATCCTCGTGACCCCGCAAAAAAAAAGAAAAAAAAACACATCCTCATGGTTGGTATCTACTTTGATCTCCCACACCTTATCCCACAGTTTGATGTAGTGGATCAGAGCACACATGCTTAGAACGCCACCAATATTGCCGTGGCCCAGGTGTCGTTGGGGAGCCCATCGGCCACTAGTCTGCTCTTGATCTTCCTAGTCACAACTTTGATCCAAACCAGCCGGATGATCTTGCAATGACCTCCAATCTACCGATCTTTCCAAAAGAGGTTTTTTCGGCCATTGCCCACTTGCACCCTAGCTGTAGAAGATGGCATTGGCTTTGAGGTTCGGGATAAGTTTGAGACCATGCCATGGCTTGGATGGATCCGTGCGGCGCATCCACTCCCATCGGGCACGCACGGCAAGGCCATGCCGCTCAGGTTTCTCATTCCCAACCCACCTGTTATCTTGGGCTTACAAACTTGTGTCCAAGCGACCAAACATTTTACTCCTTGAACTTCATCAGTGCTAACCCAGAAGAAGGATTGAAGCCACTTGTCAAGATGTTGTAGGACTCATTTAGGGGCGTCCGAGATGAGGGGGTGATGTGTTGGCCTAGCAGTTAGGAAAGAGTCAACCAACACCAACCTCCCAGCCCCGGTGATTAGCCCACGTTGCCAAGGTGGAGCACATTTCATGATGGAGTCCAACAATGATTGTCACTCGTTCTTGGTCAGCTGTCTTAAAGCCAAAAGTAGCCGAAGATACTTGCACAGAAAGGTCCCAATTGGGCAGCCTAAGATGCTGGTAGCCTTCTCCTCATCGTCGGCGCACCCTCTGATCATGATAATCGAGGACTTGTTGCAGTTGATTCTAAGCCCTGAAGCCTCCCCAAACAGATCCATGGTACACTTGACACAATTCATCTCTCCGTGTTGCGACTTGAAGAAAAGCACCACGTCGTCCGCATAAATTGACACACGCTGCAACTTGGTAATGCCAGGCAAAGTAGAAAGCACACCCATGTCCTCCACACGAGCAATGAGAGGCGAGAGCGCGTCCATTGCCAGAACAAAGAGCATGGGGAGATGGGGTCCCCCTGCCGAAGCCCACTAGCGTAATGGATCCTTGTCCCAGGAAAACCATTCACACACACCTCGGTACTCATGGTGGAGAGTAGAATAGATATCCAACTGCCGAATTGTGCCTAATCCTTTTCGCTACAAGACCTCAAACAATAAGCGGGTCGAAGGCACATGAGATGTCAAGCTTCAGGAGGTTACCAATAATTTTTCGATTGTGAAATCATTTGGCCACCTGCCTGACCTACAGGAAGTTATTGTGTAGATTGCATCCCTGAATAAATGCATATTGGTTAGTGCAAACAAAATCCACTAGCTGCGGTCTCAATTGATTAGCCAACGTCTTTGCGAAGATTTTTGGCACACTATGAATGAGGCTAATCAGGCGAAAATCACCAATCTCCTTGGCATCCAGCTTCTTGGGGATCAAGGTGATCAAGGCACGATTGAGTTTGCCAAATCCCCTTCCATCAACAGTATAGAGCTTGTGGAAGACAACCATGACATTGTACTTAATAATAGTCCACGCCTTTTGGAAGAAACATGCAATGAACCCATCTGGCCAGGGAGCCGTGTTCAGAGGCATGTCTTTGATCACATGTCAAATTTCTTCTGCCATAAACATCAAATCCAACTCTTGCATGTCCTGCCGCTCCATCTACAAATACTCCAAGTCCAGAGTGTGATCTCGACATTGTCCCTTACCCAAGAGCTGATCATAAGCCGCAAAGAATGCAACTTCCTTATTTGCTCGGTGTAGATATGCCCATTGCAGTGCACAGTCGGGATGAAATTCTTCGCGTGACGCCCATTGACAACCAGTTGGAATAAGCCGGTCTCCGTGTCTCCGTTCTTGAGCCATAGTAGTCTAGATCATTGCCAAGCAATGGTTCTCTCCAAAGAGGAGAGTCCCAAAATCGTGAGCTTTAGCGTGTGCCTAAGCCATCGTTCACCATCAGACAATAGCCTCCTCTCTGAGCAACATCAAGGCGCAAGATAATTGTGTTGGTGATAGCAATGTGCAGTTTGACATTGCCAATTTTCCACTGCCCCCAAGCATGGTGATACGCAACCGTGTTTCTGAGCAGTCCATCCAGTCATTTGAAAGGGTCATGTATCGTGGGGTCACAAGTCCATGAAGCCTCCTCAAAGCCCTCCAATTTGCACCAAAACAACTCAAACTTGAACATCTTCTTAGGGTTGAAAGCATTGCTAAAAGACAACAGAAGGGGCGCATGATCAGAGACCGAGGTGGAAAGCGCGTGTTATCGGGGTACAGAAGCTCCCAGTCAATCGAAGCAAGCGCTCTATCATTCTTGTTCAGCATGGGCTCCTCTCTATCATTGCTCCACGTGAATTGCCTCTGGTGCATGTATATATCCTTGAGCTCATGCTCATCCACAAACGCCCGCAACCTATCCATGGTACGACGGTCAAGGTTAACTTATTCTTCTCTGATGCCCTAGGATCATGTTGAAATCACTAATAAGCAGTCAAGGGTCCGAACAAGCGACCCTCCTATTTGCGAAGATCCATGTGGAATCAGGCTTTGTCAACATCCTATTGTGACCCATACAGTACTATGAGCCACCAGGTACCTCCATCTACCACCGATACTTGCTAGTCATGAAGTTGGAATCGAATCCAAAGCTATCAATTGACAAGGTGTAGGATCGAAAGTATGTCTATAGGGGGGGGGGGTGATTAGACTACTTGACCAAATAAAAATCTAGCCTTTTCCCAATTTTAGTTCTTGACAGATTTTAGCTATCTTAGCACAAGTCAAGCAATCTCCACACAATTCAAGCAAGCATGCAAAAGAGTATATGAGCAGTGGAAAGTAAAGCATGCAACTTGCAAGAATGTAAAGGGAAGGGTTTGGAGGATTCAAACGCAATTGGAGACACGGATGTTTTTGTCGTGGTTCCGATAGGTGGTGCTATCGTACATCCACGTTGATGGAGACTTTAACCCATGGAGGGTAACGGTTGCGCGAGTCCACGGAGGGCTCCACCCACGAAGGGTCCACGAAGAAGCAACCTTGTCTATTCCATCATGGCCGTCGCCCACGAAGGACTTGCCTCACTAGCGGTAGATCTTCACGAAGTAGGCGATCTCCTTGCCCTTACAAACTCCTTGGTTCAACTTCACAATCTTGTCGGAGGCTCCCAAGTGACACCTAGCCAATCTAGGAGACACCACTCTCCAAGAAGTAACAAATGGTGTGTTGATGATGAACTCCTTGCTCTTGTGCTTCAAATGATAGTTTCCCCAACACTCAACTCTCTCTCACGGGATTTGAATTTGGTGGAAAGAAGATTTGAGTGGAAAGCAACTTGGGGAAGGCTAGAGATCAAGATTCATATGGTTGGAATGGAATATCTTGACCTCAACACAAGTGTAGGTGGTTCTCTCTCAGAAAATGTGTATTGCAAGTGTAGGTATGTTCTGATGGCTCTCTCCACGAATGAAGAGTGGGTGGAGGGGTATATATAGCCTCCACATAGAATCTAACCGTTACACAATTTGCCAAACTCGGTGGGACTGAATGGTTAAACTCGGTCGGACCTATTCAGCAAACCTAGTGACCGTTAGGATTTTTGGTGGGACTGAGATACAACTCGGTAGGACCGATATGGTTAGGGTTAGGGCATAACATAATCTCGGTGTGACCGATTACACGAACTCGGTGGGAC
This sequence comes from Triticum dicoccoides, assembly GCF_002162155.2. Classification (NCBI taxonomy): domain Eukaryota; kingdom Viridiplantae; phylum Streptophyta; class Magnoliopsida; order Poales; family Poaceae; genus Triticum; species Triticum dicoccoides. Next base: position 173,322,094 of record NC_041382.1, on the reverse strand, counting down.
CAATTTTGGTAATAAGCTAACCAGAGAGTTGGTCAGGTAAACTCGGTGGGAACGATTCGCTCATCTAGGTGAGACCGAAATGTTACAAAAGGGAAACAGAGAGTTTACATTGCAATCTCGGTGGGACCGATCGCTCATCTCGGTGAGACCGAAACGTTACGAAGGGAAACAGAGAGATTACAATCCCATCTCGGTGAGACCGATTTGCCTAGGGTTTGTGGCAGTGGCTATGACATTTGAAACTCGATGGCGCCGGATAGAAAGAATCGGTGGGGCCGAGTTTGACTTTTGGTTTAGGTCATATGTGGATGTGGGAGAGTAGTTGAGGGTTTTGGAGCATATCACTAAGCACTTTGAGCAAGCAAGCCATTAAGCAACACCTCATCCCTCCTTAATAGTATTGGCTTTTTCTATAGACTCAATGTGATCTTGGATCACTAAAATATAAAATGTAGAGTCTTGATCTTGAAGCTTGAGCCAAACTTTTTGTCCTTAGAATTTTGAGGGATCCACTTTCCTCATCCATGCCATGCCATTCATTGAGCTTTTCCTGAAATATTAATCTTGGAATAATGTTGGCTCAATGAGCTATATGTTGTTAGGAATTACCAAAACCACCCAGGGATAGTTGCACTTTCAATCTCCCCCTTTTTGGTAATTGATGACAACATATAGATCAAAGCTTCGACAAATGATAATAAGAGTGAAAGATATTGTCGCTTTGAGAAGTATGTGAAAAGCAAGAGCTCCCCCTAAATTTGTGCATATCTTAAGATTTGCTTTGGACTGCAAATGCACAATGAGTTAGGATCATGGGTTACTCTTCCATGTCACATACATCTTGGTGGAGCGCTCAAAATGATAAGAATTAAATACATGCACTCATCACCAAGCAAAGTGAATGATCATATAAGGATAAGTAAGATAATATCATCTAACAAGCATAAGTGTAGCTTATGATCAACCACATGATCATCAATGTCTCACAGATAATAGCATAATATCTCAAGCAATCAAAAGCAATCAAAGTTCAACCAAGAAGACAAGAGAGAACAAAAGCAAACTCTCTCTCTCTCGAAGCCTATGATCTATACATTTTTCTCCCCATTTGGCAACAAGTTACCAAAAATTTCATAGAAAATGCATATCACTAAAAATTCTCTCAGGCTTGGTCTTCAGGTGGTGGTGTCCGGAGAACGCCAAGGACGAAGGCTTCAGTCGAAGTAGATGGAGCTGATGGAGTTGGTGCTGGAGCTGATTGCGCTGGAGCTATAGCTGGTGCAGATGAAGTGACTCTAGTGTCTGGAATAGGCACTGCAGCAGATCTCTGAGCTCTAGGCACTCTGGCAAATGCATCAGTGGTTGCCTTGCCCTTCCTCTCCTGCATATCATCCTGTAGCTGCTCCACAACAGACTGAATCTCAGTTACTTTGACATCTAAATCATAGAATTTTTGTTCCATGATTCTTTCCAGGCTCTCCTGGTTTTGAGTTAGGGTGGCCAACCCCTTCTCAATCCTCAGAGTTGATGCTATCAAATAACCAAGCTGGTCCTGCTTGCTTTTCAAAAAGTACTTAGATGCCTCCTCTTGAGTTGGCATCTTGGCAGCCTTCTCTTTCTTTGCTTTCTCCTTCTTCTCTTGAGCTTGTAGTGATGATGGTTCATTCTCATTCATCACGACTTAATTATCCTCAAAGTCAGGATAGATAGGCAAGTGTACCTTATCCAACAAGTATGTGCCTGTGCCCATCTTTGAGTTTATCAACTCCTGGATCTGTGGGGCATATCCACAACTTCTTTTCTGGTCAGCTGCAGTCCTCTTGATAGTCTCAACTATAAGGCTCATGACCTTGAACCTCTGCGGCACATCAAATATATGTAGCAAGTTAATTGCATGGCCTCTGATCATTCTGTGATCACCAGACTTGGGCAAGAGAGTGTGCCTAAGGATCCAATTGATTGTAGGCAGCCCTAACAACAAGTGTTTTACTGACCCAAACTGGTGAGTGAAAGTGCGTTATATCGACTAGAGGGGGGTGAATAGGCGATTTTTATGAAATTCTTCACTGAGGAATTTGCCGGTGAGGAAATTCCTTAGCGAAGAACTACTAGCAGCGGAATAAGTACTCAAGAGTAAACACAACAGAGTACAAGCATAGTCATCATGATGAAATGAAGACAGGCACAGAGTACAGGAAATGAAAGAGTTGAGGAAATAGAACCAGTAAGTTCGGTGAAGACAATGATTTGGTAGACCAGTTCCAACTGATGTCTCAGTTGTACGTCTGGTTGGAGCGGCTGAGTATTTAAACTCGAGGACACACAGTCCCGGACACCCAGTCAAGGACACTTAGTCCAAGACACCCAGTCCTCACCATATTCTCCTTGAACTAAGGTCACACAGACCTCGTCCAATCACTCGTGGTAAGTCTTCAGGCGACTTCCAAACCTTCACAAACTTGGTCACCCGGCGATCCACAATTCCTCTTGGATGCTCTAGACCATGACGCCTAACCGTCTGGAAGAAGCACAGTCTTCAAAGGTAACAAGCGTCGGATCCACTCAGGATCAACCTCTTCAGTGATGCTCAATCACTTGGGGTTTGTAGGTGTTTGGGTTTTGGGTTTTTGGTTTTTCCTCACTTGATGATTTTCGCTCAAAGTCTTCGGAGGATGGGTTGCTCTCAAATGACAAGTGTCGGTTTCTCTCGGAGCAGCCCACCGCAGCTAGTGGTTGTAGGGGGCGGCTATTTATAGCCTAGGGAGCAACCCGACATGATAAGACATAAATGACCTTCAATGATATGACCGTTAGGTGGATAGATATTTTGGAACAGCTGGCGCATAGCACATCAACGGTCGGAATTTTGAGTAGAAAAATCCTCAGGGCTATCATGTTCCTCATTGTGTAGGCAATCCGCACTGGCGAATTCCTAACTCCTCAGTCAGGACAAATTCCTTAGAGACCAGAAGAAATTCGTCTCTGTCACTGAAGAAATTGACTGAACTGTATGAGATTTCCAATGGCTTCACTCGAAGAGATTGGTAGGTGTAGGATTTTGAGTTGAGCATCACATGGAAAATTTTCCTTAGTATTTCCTCGACCCCCTTTAACAGTACGGTGTTTCCTATGACTCAAGAAAGAGAAAAACAAAATTATGAGAATGAAAGTCTTCAAGCTTCATATTTCTCGCATGAATATCAATTCTTCATGGACACACCAATTTTTTCACTTTCAAAGTCTTCACGAAAGTCTTCAGAAATAACAAAATCTTCAGTCGAAGATATTCATTTTTAGGGGTCGACTTTTCCTGTAAATATCAAACTCCTCATAGACTTATAGACCTGTGTACACTCACACACGCATTAGTCCCTTAACCTATAAGTCTTTAGTACACCAAAATCATTAAGGGGCACTAGATGCACTTATAATCTCCCCTTTTTGGTGATTGATGACAATATAGGTTAAGTTTTCAATGGGGATAAACATATGAAGTGTAAATACTGACATTGAGGAATTTGATTGCAAGATATAGAAGAACTCCCCCTGAAGATGTGCATAGTGAGGAATTTGCTTTTGAAGCAACACACACTTGAAGAGTTGAATCATGGAGATCTCCCACTATATCTTGTAATTCATACACGCATTTAACATATAATATGAAGAATTTGAAATGCATGATGAAATATGGTGCCTGATGAAATTCAGCATGCGTGTAATAATATCAACGAGGAATAAGCATGCAGAATAGTGCATCAAGAGTGTCAGAGCACAGTGCATCAAAAGTATCAGAGCACCCTCGGGTTTAAGATTACAACTCGATCCAATAAAGTTTCAGAAGAATGAGAGTTGTAACTTAGCAAAAAAAAATGTTGTATATGGGCGATAAAATAGGCCCGCTTGAAGACTAACTCAAATTTCTCCCCCTTTGTCATCAAATGACCAAAAGGATCGAAACTGAGGACTAACGCCCCTGAAGATAATCAAGTTGATGAAGGAGCGCCAGCGTTGTTGGGGTCGTTGGTTGATGTAGGGCCTGCCGCAGTGTCGTCTAAATCTTCATGTTCATCAGTGTCGCGCGATGAAGAATACGAGCCGGCCACCAGAGAAGGAACCTTGACCTTCTTGAATTTCTTCGGTGGAGGTGCTGACCAGTCAAAATCTTCATTAAGACCCATGTTCTTCAGATCTTCTTCACCATACAGATGTGACAGGATTGCCCAGGTGCGACCGAAGACTTGATGGAGGTAGTAGGGGTTTTTCTTCACTGCATTGTGTGTGGCAGTCATGTTGTGAAGAAGTGAACCAAACTGACGCTTAAGCCATTTGTGATTTCGATCCACCTTCTGGTGAAGACTAAGCAGAAGTTCACGGTCTGTCATCACGCGCGGAGCAGTGGCTTGAGGAGTGGACTTGGGAGCATTGGCAGAGTCATGTGTGGCAGAGTCATCATTGGTGGAATAAGATGCAGCTTTGCGAAACTAACCATCCAATGGACGAATGCCTTCATCAATTACAGCTGGTGCCTTGCCCTTTCCATCAACTGAGTAATATGTCTGCTTGAGGACTTCAATTGGGGGCAAGTAGCTGAGATGATTCTGGAAATCAGCTTTGTAGTTGAGTGAAGACCTTGTCCTGAGGAATCTCATGATCCAAGGTGCATAAGGCTTCAGCTCAAACGGAGACAGTGTAACATTTGCCATAGTCCTCATGAAGAAATCATGATAGTTGACAGGAATGCCATGAACGATGTTGAATACCAAATTCTTCATGATGCCAACAATTTCCTCATCAGATGAGTCGTGGCCTTTGATAGGACTGATTGTCCTCGTAAGAATACGACATACAGTTCTGGGCACGTACAACAATTCCTTCACGAGGAATTTTGTTCGTGGTGCCTGACCTGGTTTCAAAGGCTTCATCAGCACTTGCATGTAATGATGTGTGAGCTCAGGTTCACTGTAGATGCAGCGAGCTTCTTCAAGGGGAGGACTGAGTGGTAGAGCACGAAGCAATTCAAAGGCTGGTGCAGTGTAGTGAGTGTTTTCAGACATCTAGTCCAGCACCCATGAATTCACATCTTCAGCATTTCCGGTGATGTGCTGCATTGCATAGAATTGAAGAATCAGTTCTTCATTCCAATCGCAGATCTCAGAGCAAAAATTGAGCAGTCCAGCGTCGTGAAGAACACTGAGAACTGGTGCGAAGCACGGCAGAGATTCCATATCCACGTGAGGAATATGCTCATGGTAGAAAATCTTCTCCTTGTTGAACAGCACTGAGAAATAGAAATTGGCTTAACTAGCAGTCCAGAAATGCCTCTTCCTAATGCGAGCAGAGTCATATGGGTTGTAATCTTTGAAGAATACGTGCTCGCCGAAGAAATCATCAGCCTTGAACTTTTGCTTGCATGAGAATGGATCCATTGGCTTTGGCAGAGGAGTGTCAGTGAGTTGCATCACGACCTCAGGAATCTCAATCGCAGGTTCTTCAGGCTGAGGAATTTCTGGTTCTTCCTCAGTGGCAGTCTGCGTAGTTGGTTGTTCAGCAGCAACAATTTCTTCAGCGCTAGTGGCTGGAATTTCCTCATGGACAGATGCAGTGGGATGAGTTTCTTCAGAGCCCATGTGAACAGTTTGTGTGGGGGATTGAGGAATTTGCTGTAGAGGGGTGAACATTGGAGAGTTTGGATGCTGACTTTCCCAGAATTCATCACTGATTACGGGTGTGGAGCAGCCAATGTCCACATCTTCATCTTCCATTTCTTCAACGCCAGCCTCTTCAGTTATGAACTGAGGCATGGGCGAGGAGATGATAGGTGTTGAAGGGATCGCATCCACTTCAATTTCTTCATCCAACGGTTCAGACGAAGCAGCAGAAGGAGTTTCTTCATCAGATCCGCTGGGGATCACATATTCTTCATCAAAAGGAACAAGGTCCTTTGATGGCCTGGTTGATATGGGAACAACATCAATCGGATGTGCAAATGAACTTGTCATAGGCTTCATTTTCTTCGGAGCTGAAGAATCTGAAGCAGCTGATGCTTTCCTTTTCTTCACTGCAGCATGCTCTGCAGCCTTGGTCTTCTTCACATCTGATGTAGATGGAAGGATTGGAGTTGAAGTTGGTGCAGGAGCAGCTGAGGAATCTGGTTGATTTTCTTCAGGCACAACTGATGCAGTTGCCCTGATTTCTTCAGTTTCTTTAGGCGCACCACTAGTGGATGCCCTGGCAATTTCTTCAGTGGCTGGAATGCAGTCATCAGCCCTGGAACTCACATTTTCTTCAGCAGCCTGATTGTCATCAGTGGTGCTGGCATGTTCTTCAGTCGGCTGAGCAGATGGTTCAGCCTAAGGAATTTCCTGTTGCGTTGGGGCAGCAACACTTGAAGTGAACTGTTCAGTTATCTTTACAAATCTAACTTTGGCTCCTTGCCAATCAGCATAGTAGGCTTTGAAGTCATCGCTGAGGGTTTTGATTTCAGATTGGATTTTTACAAGTTCATCAGTTGTCATAATGACAACGTTGTTCTTCAGATATTTCTCCTTTCTGTACTGGGTCTTCTTGATCTGCCTGGCCTGATCATATTTCCATTTCTCCTCTTGGATGAAATGAGTCAGCATGTGATTTTGACCAAGTGTCAGCTTGAAGTTAGGCATATGAGTATTTGAGTCCTTGTGCCAGAGATCAATGTAGTCGAGAATCGGCTTGGGATCCAAAAGCAGTGGCACAGGTGTGCCTTTGGCTCTAGCAGCTCTAACTTGTCTGTCTCTGATGATTTCTGCAAGTTTATCATCATCAGCTTCATCTTCTTCGGACGGCACTTGGAAAATGACTTGCTTCTTTTGAGGACTTGGGCGTGGACCTCGTCCAGCAGTGGCCTTGGTCTTCAGCTGAGTGGGGCCAGATGAAGAATTTGGTGCAGCTGAGGAGCTTGCTGAGATACCAGAGGCAATGGAGATGCCTGCAGTCCTTCGGCACGAGGCCAGATGCGCAGGTGCTGAGGAATTTGTCGGAACAGCTGAGGACTTTGGAGGAAATGCTGAGGATTTTGAAGGAGCAGCTTGAGGGATTGGTCGTGAGGACTTTGAAGAGTCTGGCCGTGAGGGCGCAGCTGAGAAACTTGGCCGTGAGGGCACTATTGGTGAAGCACTTGGTTTATGAGCAGGCTTCTTAGGCATGGATTTCCTCGGCTTGACAGAGGCCTCAGCAGAGGCAGCATCAGCCGCAGAGTCTTCATTAAATTTCCTCACTACTTCTCTGGCTTGTTTGGCCAGCTTGGCTTGACGCTTGGCCCATTCATTAGGATAGTCCTCACCGCGCTTGAGGCTGATGGGATCAGCAATTTGGCCAGGTGCCAGTGGAGCTCTTTGGCATGGAGGATTGAGTGCGAATTTCTTCATATACTTAGGAGTGACATATCTGTACTCCCTCCATTCTCTTGCCCATCTCCTCTCTATCTTCTGAATGCGCACTTTGCGCTCATTCTTGGTTTCCTCAATAGGTGTGCAGTACCCAGTATATATGTCATCAGGGATTTCAAACGCTGTATTTACCTCAGGCCTCTTTCCTCCCTTCTGTGGCTTCTTACCGTCAGCCATTTTCTTCAGTTGAGGAATTTGAACAATTGAATTCTCTGAAGAGGTATGCAACTTTTCTTCGAGGAACGCTGCAAATGAGTTAAGTTGATGAGAACCTAGTGATTCAGCAGCGGACATGTGTACCTGTGAACAAAGTATAGTTGCGAGGAATTTGGAGAGGTCATATGCGTTCTCAGAAGGTTTTTCAAAAAGAACAAGTTTGAGGAATTTGACCAGATGAGTCTTGAAGATTTTCACTAAGCGTTCTTTGTCTTAGGTTCCAGAGTTGTATAGATCGAAGATCCACACAATTAAGAAATCTTAAAGAAAGGTGATGCTTAGAGAAACGAATCAAGAATAGATGACATGTGAGATGTTTAGTGTGTGAAGATTTGAAGAATAAAACACCTTTGAAGATTTTGTAGAAAAACTTCGAATCAAAGAGGGTAGTAAAAGTTACTTTTAATTACCCTGAATGAAGAACACGATGAACAGTGAGGTGAAACAGTGGAGTTCGTCGGTGTAGATCTTCCACGCCCTAACTTGGCGGAGGAAGACGTCTACGGCGGCGGCGGAGGTGAAGATTTCCGTGGTCGGCGCGAGTACGACGACGACGAGGTCGAGGCAGTGAAGCTCTTCCTCACCGGCAACGATGGAGTAGCAGCGGCGCTAGGGTTTGGGAAGCTCGAGTGGGAGAGAGAGATCGAGCGGAGTAAAGGAAGTGAGGAAGGGATGAGGAGGTATTTATAGTAGCAGTGAAAAACTGTTCACCCGAAGATTTGGGACGAACGTGCCCCTGACCCTTCTCCTTCGCACGACATGTGTCACCCACGTACTCTGTAGTGGAGATCGTGTAAGATCGTGGGTGAATTAAAAATTTATCGTGGGATGCAGAACGATTTGAGCGGCAAAACCGAAAATTTGGATAAGATTAGTTTTAAAGTTCCATTCGCAATTTCTTCAGCTGACAAGGACACAGTGAACATTTTGAACGAGTTTCAAATAGAACGCACATGAAGAATTTATGAACAGATTGGGTTGAGTATAGCATAGAGGGGAAGGGTCCGATCACATTCACTTAGCAGAAAACCAACTTGAAGAAATAACAATAAGTGAATGATGTAGAGGACATAAACTCATATATACATATATAGTGTTACTATTCATCACCTAGGGTGTAGAATAAGTTATTCTTCACCCGAAGTAATCTTACAATCATTTCATAATTAAATTACGTTTGGAATTCAAATAGTTACATTCCTATTGATTCACTACGTAAAATTTGACATAAAAAATAAAAATATAGATTATAAGACAAATTTTTTTGCAGTTTATGTGTATTTTAGACTATGCTTTTACGTTTTTAATTTTACATAACATAAAATATTTTTTACGACATTTTTTTTTCTTATGGTCCCTTTTTGTGTCGGAAATAAGACAAAACTTACGGAACATAAAATTACAGTGCATTGATGGTAAAATAAAGGGGAGTGAAGAATATATATATATATATATATATATATATATATATATATATATATATATATATATATATATATATATAGGAAAATGGGTTAGTACTCCTAGGAGTACATACTCCGAGATCGATCCACCTACTAGTCGACCCACAGTCTCGTACCCATTCCCTATCGCGCTACACCCGTTTAGCTAGCTCTCCCAATAAAACTAATTTAGATAATTATCTGGTAGTTGCAATTAGTTGGAGCCGAATCCTTTTTCCTAGGGATATAAAACGTACGTCGCCCCACTTCCCGTGAAAAAAGCAAATCTGGATAGATCCATTCCTTTTGCTGCACGCCGGCCGTGACGGCGCCTGCGTCTCTCCTGCGATCATCGATCTATTTCTTGTAACTACGTCACCGACGGCGGCCATGCCTCTCCTGCTAGCCATGCTGCATCCATGAAGACGACGTCGCCCCAGTTTCTGTCCAGCAGGTCTCGGTGTCGAGCGCTCTCCACCGGCCATTCCACTCGTCAGAATCGGCCGAAACTCAGCCGAGGTATGGTGCTTACCAGTGATCTTGATCCTTGCATATGTAATCAGATACATGTCCATGAAGCCAGCTCGTACGTATATGTGAATAAAGCTAGCTCTCTTGTTATCTGATATATGTTGTAGGATGGAAGCCTATTATGACGTCCTCGTATAACTAAATAAAAGACGACGGCGGCGGCGGCGACGGTGGTGGCCACAACGGCGACGGCAATGAGATGAGGTGCTGCTGGTTGTACCATTGAACTCTATAACGTGGCGAAAGATGAAGCGGCTCCCTTGTATCTTCTTCCAATCGACATCGATCACGGCAAGGTACATATGACCTTCGGCTAATTCATTTGCATGCATCCATGATGAGATTACCTGCACTCCCTATTACTTATATACTAATTATTAATTTGCATATCATGCATGTATGATGTACAACTCATTTTGATCGATTGCTCGTGAGATGGGTTACGCCAGTCGGCGACGCTTCTGCTCCACGCATATGGATGTACTCACGTTTTCTCTGGCAGCGGCCAGACCTCCCTGATTCAATGGACTCCGACGACACGATCTACATGATGACTATCTAAATTGACGCGACATGATTTACCCATCATATGTAATAAGCACGCACAAAGCGTGATATGCTCACACAACTTTAGTCTTGTTATTTGCGTGGACAAATATCATTGTAAAGAAACCATTTATTCCCTGATGGTGTATTCTTCTTAATTAATTGTGCTAGTCTGTCTTGTAATCTACTTTGAATAAATTATACTTTGTTTTATTATACACTTATTTCCTAAACGCACCATACTCTTTTTATCTTTAATCCTCATTGTTAACGAATTATATGTCATTTGTTGTCAGTATATACTCCAACACAAAAAGGTAACATATACTCCATCACAAAAAAGTGCTATTTACTTCATAAAAAGTATATACTCCACTGTTTCCCAACAAGTATATACTCCACTGTTTCCCAACAAGTATATACTCCACTGTTTCCCAACAAGTATATAATCTATAAAAAAGTGGTATATAGTACATCATGAGAAGTCTTATATACTCGTTCACAGGCAAGTAGCATATACACCATGTGTGCAAAAAGCAGTATATACTCTATCAAAAACTGTTGCATATATCCTCTTAGCCTAATGTGGTATATTCTAGTTTAAACAAGTTAAGAAGTATATACTCCGACAAAAACAAAGATGCCATATACTCTAAAAATCTGGGTATGTGCCAACTAAAAAAATTAGGTATGTGTATACTCAGAACATGTTGGACTTCGTACCCATCCCAGAGAAAAAGACAAAAAAATTAAAAAAAGGGCCATGCACCCGATGGGCCAAGTAAAACTACATGCACCGGATTTGTTTGTTCAACCACATAGATGAATCTTTTATACCATTTTATTATTTTTAATATACTTCATTAGTAATTATTAGATACTCCAAAATGAGTTTCATGAAAAATTCATGCGAGTCTACATATTTTTAAATGTTTACGTATATACTGATGTGTTTATATGTGAAAAAGGTATATTACAAAAAGTACATCACAGATGATATTTTTTCAACAAAACTCGTATTGGGGTATCTTAAATATTTAATGAAGTATATTGAGAATAATAAAGAGGTATAATTAATGCGTATATGAGGTTATTGAGAATGGGAGTACATACTCTCAGGAGTACAGAAGAGGAGTCATATATATGTATATATATATATATATAGCCAATGAAGAAAAACAACGGAACCAGTAAAGACTATGCAAAGTTGAAGAATATGAATAATTTGAGGAATTTCAACTTTTGGTGGTGGCGTGACCCACCGTATAAGAATGATGATTTCAGACACCGCGTACAATTATCGTAGCGTTCTGAGAATCAAATTCTTCATTAATTTATTCACACTAAGAGTGTTATTCTTCATTGATTGAAGTAAAACGTTTCTTCATGTGTTGCACATCTAAGTCATCAATTTTGCATAAGTGTTAGGATGAGTATCCTTTTCACAGAACATTCGAAGATTCCAGGATATTTAGCTCACACCGCAACTTGCTAAATCTCTTCTCATTCAAGGGCTTTGTGAAGATATCGGCTAGCTGTTCTTCAGTCTTCACATGCTCAATAAAAATGTCGCCCTTCAACACATGATCACGAAGAAAATGATGACGAATCTGAATGTGCTTTGTCTTCGAGTACTGAACTGGGTTGTGGCAATCTTGATGGCACTCTCATTGTCATAGAAGAGAGGTACATTCTTCATGTTGACGTCGTAGTCCTTTAGAGTTTGCTTCATCCATAGCAATTGGGCACGGCAAGAACCAACGACAATGTACTCAGCTTCAGCAGTAGATAGTGATACGCAGTTCTGTTTCTTCAAGGATCAACAAACCAAAGATCGTCCGAGGAAATGACATGTACCAGATGTTGACTTGCGATCCACACGATCACCAGCATAGTCAGAGTCAGAATATCCAACAAGATCAAAAGCCGAGCCCTTGGGGTACCATAATCCAAGTGTTGGTGTGTGAGCTAGATATCGAAGAATATGCTTCACAACCTTATGGTGTGATTCCTTCGGTGCAGCTTGAAATCGGGCACACATGCAAACACTAAGCATTATATCTGACCTAGATGCACATAAGTATAATAAGGAACCTATCATTGAGCGGTATACCTTATGATCGAAGTCAATACCATTTTCATCAGTGCACAGATGGCCATTTGTGGGCATAAGAATTTTGACGCCTTTGCAATCTTGCATGCCGAACTTCCTCAGTACATCCTTGAGGTATTTCTCCTGAGATATGAATATGCCATTGTGTTGTTGACGAATTTGAAAATCTAAGAAAAATTTCAACTCTCCCATACTAGACATTTGATATTCTTCACTCATCATATAGGCAAATTCATCACTATAACGTTGGTCAGTACAGCCAAAGATAATATCATCAACATATACTTGGCACACAAATAATTCACCATCATAAGATTTAGTGAAAAGAGTAGGGTCGAGTGAACCGGGTTTGAAGCCTTTCTTCATGAAGAGTTCCTTCAAAGTATCATACCAAGCCCGTGGGGCCTTCTTGAGGCCATAGAGGGCCTTGTTGAGTCTGAAGACTTTGTCAGGATTCTTTGGATCTTCAAAACCTGGGGGTTGAGCTGTTGGGGAACGTAGTAATTTCAAAAAAATTCCTACGCACACGCAAGATCATGGTAATGCATAGCAACGAGAGGGGAGAGTGTGATCTACTTACCCTTGTAGACCGACAGCGGAAGCATTGTGACAACGCGGTTGATGTAGTCGTACGTCTTCACGATCCGACCGATCCAAGCACCGTTACTCCGGTCACCTCCGAGTTCTTGGCACACGTTCAGCTCGATGACGATCCCCGGGCTCCGATCCAGCAAAGCGTCGGGGAGGAGTTCCGTCAGCACGACGGCGTGGTGACGATCTTGATGTTCTACCGTCACAGGGCTTCGCCTAAGCACCGCTACAATATGACCGAGGTGGAATATGGTGCAGGGGGGCACCGCACACGGCTAAGGAAAGATCACGAAGATCAACTTGTGTGTCTATGGGGTGCCCCCTGCCCCTGTATATAAAGGAGTGGAGGAGGGGAGGGCCGGCTCTCTCTATGGCGCGCCCTAGGGGAGTCCTACTCCCACCAGGAGTAGGATTCCCCCTTTCCTAGTTCAACTAGGAGTCCTTCCATGTAGTAGCAGTAGGAAACAAGGAAGGGGCGCAGCCCCTCTCCCTAGCCCAATTCGGACTAGGCCTTGGGGGGGCGCGCGGCCTGCCCTAGGCAGCCCCTCTCTCTTTCCCGTGTGGCCCAATAAGGCCCAATACTTCTCCCTGCGAATTCCCGTAACTCTCCGGTACTCCGAAAATTATCCGAATCACTCGGAACCTTTCCGAAGTCCGAATATAGTCGTCCAATATATCGATCTTTACGTCTCGACCATTTTGAGACTCCTCGTCATGTCCCCGATCTCATCCGGGACTCCGAACTCCTTCGGTACATGAAAACTCATAAACTCATAATATAACTGTCATCGAAACCTTAAGCGTGCGGACCCTATGGTTCGAGAACAATGTAGACATGACCGAGACACGTCTCCGGTCAATAACCAATAGTAGAACCTGGATGCTCATATTGGCTCCTACATATTCTACGAAGATCTTTATCGGTCAGACCGCATAACAACATACATTGTTCCCTTTGTCATCGGTATGTTACTTGCCCGAGATTCGATCGTCGGTATCCAATACCTAGTTCAATCTCGTTACCGGCAAGTCTCTTTACTCGTTCCGTAATACATCATCTCACAACTAACTCATTAGTTGTAATACTTGCAAGGCTTATGTGATGTGCATTACCGAGAGGGCCCAGAGATACCTCTCCGACAATCGGAGTGACAAATCCTAATCTCGAAATACGCCAACCTAACATGTACCTTTGGAGACACCTGTAGAGCACCTTTATAATCACCCAGTTATGTTGTGACGTTTGGTAGCACACAAAGTGTTCCTCCGGCAAACGGGAGTTGCATAATCTCATAGTCATAGGAACATGTATAAGTCATGAAGAAAGCAATAGCAACATACTAAACGATCGAGTGCTAAGCTAATGGAATGAGCCATGTCAATCAGATCATTCACCTAATGATGTGATCCCGTTAATCAAATAACAACTCTTTGTCCATGGTTAGGAAACATAACCATCTTTGATTAACGAGCTAGTCAAGTAGAGGCATACTAGTGACACTCTGTTTGTCTATGTATTCACACATGTATTATGTTTCCGGTTAATACAATTCTAGCATGAATAATAAACATTTATCATGAAATAAGGAAATAAATAATAACTTTATTATTGCCTCTAGGGCATATTTCCTTCAGTCTCCCACTTGCACTAGAGTCAATAATCTAGATCACATCACCATGTGATTAACATCGATAGTTTTCATCATTATGTGATTAACACCTATAGTTCACATCGCCATGTGACCAACACCCAAAGGGTTTACTAGATTCAGTAATCTAGTTCACATCGCTATGTGATTAACACCCAAAAAGTGATCATGTTTTGCTTGTGAGAGAAGTTTAGTCAACGGGTCTGCCACATTCAGATCCGCATGTATTTTGCAAATTTCTATGTCAACAATGCTCTGCACAGAGCTACTCTAGCTAATTGCTCCCACTTTCAATATGTATCCAGATTGAGACTTAGAGTCATCTGGATTAGTGTCAAAACTTGCATCGATGTAACCCTTTATGACGAACCTTTTTGTCACCTCCATAATCGAGAAACATATCCTTATTCCACTAAGGATAATTTTGACCGCTGTCCAGTGATCTACTTCTAGATCACTATTGTACTACCTTGCCAAAATCAGTGTAGGGTATACAATAGATCTGGTACATAGCATGGCATACTTTATAGAACCTATGGCTGAGGCATAGGGAATGACTTTCATTCTCTTTCTATCTTCTGTTGTGGTCGGGTTTTGAGTCTTACTCAATTTCACACCTTGTAACACAGACAAGAACTCTTTCTTTGACTGTTCTATTTCGAACTACTTCAAAATCTTGTCAAGGTATGTACTCACTGAAAAAAACTTATCAAGCGTCTTGATCTATCTCTATAGATCTTGATGTTCAATATGTCAGCAACTTCACCGAGGTCTTTCTTTGGAAAATTCCTTTCAAACACTCCTTTATGCTTTGCAGAATAATTCTACATTATTTCCGATCAACAATATGTCATTCACATATACTTATCAGAAATGTTGTAGTGCTCCCACTCACTTTCTTGTAAATACAGGCTTCATCGCAAGTCTGTATAAAACTATATGCTTTGATCAACTTATCAAAGCGTATATTCCAACTCCGAGATGCTTGCACCAGTCCATAGATGGATCGCTGGAGCTTGCATATTTTGTTAGCACCTTTAGGATTGACAAAACCTTCTGGTTGTATCATATACAACTCTTCTTTAATAAATCTATTATGGAATGCAGTTTTGTTTATCCATTTGCCAGATTTCATAAAATGCGGCAATTGCTAACATGATTCGGACAGACTTAAGCATAGATACGAGTGAGAAACTCTCATCGTAGTCAACACCTTGAACTTGTCGAAAACTTTTGCGACAATTCTAGCTTTGTAGATAGTAACACTACTATCAGTGTCCGTCTTCCTCTTGAAGATCCATTTATTATCAATGGCTTGCCGATCATCGGGCAAGTCAACCAAAGTCCATACTTTGTTCTCATACATGGATCCCATCTCAGATTTCATGGCCTCAATCCATTTTGCGGAATCTGGGCTCACCATCGCTCTTCATAGTTTGTAGGTTCATCATGGTCAAGTAGCATGACCTCCAGAACAGGATTACCGTACCACTCTGGTGCGGATCTCACTCTGGTTTACCTACGAGATTCGGTAGTAACTTGATCTGAAGTTACATGATCATCATCATTAGCTTCCTCACTAATTGGTGTAGTAGTCACAGGAACAGATTTCTGTGATGAACTACTTTCCAATAAGGGAGAAGGTACAATTACCTTATCAAGTTCTACTTTCCTCCCACTCACTTCTTTCGAGAGAACCTCCTTCTCTAGAAATGATCCATTCTTAGCAACGAATGTCTTGCCTTTGGATCTGTGATAGAAGGTGTACCCAACAGTAACTTTTTGGGTATCCTATGAAGACACACTTTTCCGATTTGGGTTTGAGCTTATCAGGATGAAACTTTTTCACATAAGCATTGCAACCCCAAACTTTAAGAAATGACAACTTTGGTTTCTTGCCAAACCACAGTTCATACGGTGTCGTCTCAACAGATTTAGATGGTGCCCTTTTAACGTGAATGTAGCTGTCTCTAATGCATAACCCCAAAACGATAGTGGTAGATCGGTAAGAGACATCATAGATTGCACTATATCCAATAAAGTACGGTTATGACGTTCGGACACACCATTATGCTGTGGTGTTCCATGTGGCATGAGTTTGTGAAACTATTCCACATTGTTTTAATTGAAGACCAAACTCGTAACTCAAATATTTGTCTCCACGATCAGATCGTAGAAACTTTATTTTCTTGTCACGATGTTTTTCCACTTCACTCTGAAATTCTTTGAACTTTTCAAATGTTTCAGACTTATGTTTCATCAAGTAGATATACCCATATCTGCTCAAATCATCTGTGAAGTTCAGAAAATAACGATACTTGCCGTGAGCCTTAACACTCATCGGACCGCATACATCAGTATGTATTATTTCCAATAAGTTAGTTGCTCGCTCCGGAGAACGGAGTCTTAGTCATCTTGCCCATGAGGCATGGTTCGCAAGCATCAAGTGATTCATAATCAAGTGATTCCAAAATCCCATCAGCATGGAGTTTCTTCATGCGCTTTACACCAATATGACCTAAACGGCAGTGCTACAAATAAGTTGCACTAACATTATTAACTTTGCATCTTTTGGTTTCAAATTTATGATTATGTGTATTACTATGATCGAGATCCAACGAACTATTTTCATTGGGTGTGTAACCATATAAGGTTTTATTCATGTAAACAGAACAACAATTTATTCTCTTACTTAAATGAATAACCGTATTATAATAAACATGATCAAATCATATTCATGCTCAATGCAAACACCAAATAACACTTATTCAGGTTCAACACTAATCCCGAAAGTATAGGGAGTGTGCGATGATGATCATATCAATCTTGGAACCACTTCCAACACACATCGTCACTTCACCCTTAACTAGTCTCTGTTTATTCTGCAACTCCCGTTTCGAGTTACTAATCTTAGCAACTGAACTAGTATCAAATACTGAGGGGTTGCTATAAACACTAGTAAAGTACACATCAATAACATGTATATCAAATATACTTATGTTCACTTTGCCATCCTTCTTATCCGCCAATCACTTGGGGTAGTTCCGCTTCCAGTGACCAGTCCCTTTGCAGTAGAAGCACTTAGTCTCAGGCTTAGGACCAGACTTGGGCTTCTTCACTTGAGCAGCAACTTGCTTGTTGTTCTTCTTGAAGTTCCCCTTCTTCCATCTGCCCTTTTCTTGAAACTAGTGGTCTTGTCTACCATCAACACTTGATGTTTTTCTCGATTTCTACCTTCGTCAATTTCCGCATTACGAAGAGCTTGGGAATCGTTTCCGTTATCCCTTGCATATCATAGTTCATCACGAAGTTCTACTAACTTGGTGATGGTGACTAGAGAATTCTGTCAATCACTATCTTATCTGGAAGATTAACTCCCACTTGATTCAAGCGATTGTAGTACTCAGATAATCTGGGCACATGCTCACTAGTTGAGCGATTCTCCTCCATCTTTTAGCTATAGAACTTGTTGGAGACTTCATATCTCTCAACTCGGGTATTTGCTTGAAATATTAACTTCAACTCCTGGAACATCTCATATGTTCCATGACGTTCAAAACGTCTTTGAAGTCCCGATTCTAAGCCATTAAGCATGGTGCACTAAACTATCAAGTAGTCATCATATTGAGCTAGCCAAACGTTCATAACGTCTGCATCTGCTCCTGCAATAGGTCCGTCACCTAGCGGTGCATGAAGGACATAATTCTTCTGTGCAGCAATGAGGATAAACCTCAGATCACGGATCCAATCCGCATCATTGCTACTAACATCTTTCAACACAATTTTCTCTAGGAACATATCAAAATAAACACAGGGAAGCAACAACGCGAGCTATTGATCTACAACATAATTTGCAAAATACTACTAGGACTAAGTTCATGATAAATTTAAGTTCAATTAATCATATTACTTAAGAACTCCCACTTAGATAGACATCCCTCTAATCCTCTAAGTGATCACGTGATCCAAATCAACTAAACCATGTCCGATCATCACGTGAGATGGAGTAGTTTCAATGGTGAACATCACTATGTTGATCATATCTACTATATGATTCACGCTCGACCTTTCGGTCTCCGTGTTCCGAGGCCATATCTGTATATGCTTGGCTCATCAAGTATAACCTGAGTATTCCGCGTGTGCAACTGTTTTGCACCCGTTGTATTTGAACGTAGAGCCTATCACACCCGATCATCACGTGGTGTCTCAGCACGAAGAACTTTCGCAACGGTGCATACTCAGGGAGGACACTTCTTGATAATTAGTGAGAGATCATCTTAAAATGCTACCGTCAATCAAAGCAAGATAAGATGCATAAAAGATAAACATCACATGCAATCAATATAAGTGATACGATATGGCCATCATCATCTTGTGCTTGTGATCTCCATCTTCGAAGCACCGTCATGATCACCATCGTCACCGGCGCGACACCTTGATCTCCATCGTAGCATCGTTGTCGTCTCGCCAATCTTATGCTTCCACGACTATCGCTACCGCTTAGTGATAAAGTAAAGCATTACAGCGCGATTGCATTGCATACAATAAAGCGACAACCATATGGCTCCTGCCAGTTGCCGATAACTCGGTTACAAAACATGATCATCTCATACAATAAAATTTAGTATCATGTTTTGACCATATCACATCACAACATGCCCTGCAAAAACAAGTTAGACGTCCTCTACTTTGTTGTTGCAAGTTTTACGTGGCTGCTACGGGCTTAAGCAAGAACCAATCTTACCTATGCATCAAAACCACAACGATAGTTTGTCAAGTTGGTGCTGTTTTAACCTTCGCAAGGACTGGGCGTAGCCACACTTGGTTCAACTAAAGTTGGAGAAACTGTCACCCGCAAGCCACCTATGTGCAAAGCACGTCGAGAGAATCGGTCTCACATAAGCGTACGCGTAATGTCGGTCCGGGCCGCTTCGTCCAACAATACCGCCGAACCAAAGTATGACATGCTGGTAAGCAGTATGACTTATATCGCCCACAACTCACTCGTGTTCTACTCGTGCATATAACATCATCATATAAAACCTAGGCTCTGATACCACTGTTGGGGAACGTAGTAATTTCAAAAAAATTCCTACGCACACGCAAGATCATGGTGATGCATAGCAACGAGAGGGGAGAGTGTGATCTACGTACCCTTGTAGACCGACAGCGGAAGCATTGTGACAACGCGGTTGATATAGTCGTACGTCTTCACGATCCGACCGATCCAAGCACCGTTACTCCGACACCTCCGAGTTCTTGGCACACGTTCAGCTCGATGACGATCCCCGGGCTCCGATCCAGCAAAGCGTCGGGGAGGAGTTCCGTCAGCACGACGGCATGGTGATGATCTTGATGTTCTACCGTCGCAGGGCTTCGCCTAAGCACCGCTACAATATGACCGAGGTAGAATATGGTGCAGGGGGGCACCGCACACGGCTAAGGAACGATCACGAAGATCAACTTATGTGTCTATGGGGTGCCCCCCTGCCCCTGTATATAAAGGAGTGGAGGAGGGGAGGGCCGGCCCTCTCTATGGCGCGCCCTAGGGGAGTCCTACTCCCACCAGGAGTAGGATTCCCCCTTTCCTAGTTCAACTAGGAGTCCTTCCATGTAGTAGGAGTAGGAAACAAGGAAGGGGCGCAGCCCCTCTCCCTAGTCCAATTCGGACTAGGCCTTGGGGGGGCGTGCGGCCTGCCCTAGGCAGCCCCTCTCTCTTTCCCGTGTGGCCCAATAAGGCCCAATACTTCTCCCGGCGAATTTCCCATAACTCTCCGGTACTCCGAAAAATACCCGAATCACTCGGAACCTTTCCGAAGTCCGAATATAGTCGTCCAATATATCGATCTTTACGTCTCAACCATTTCGAGACTCCTCGTCATGTCCCCGATCTCATCCGGGACTCCGAACTCCTTCGGTACATCAAAACTCATAAACTCATAATATAACTGTCATCGAAACCTTAAGCGTGCGGACCCTATGGTTCGAGAACAATGTAGACATGACCGAGACACGTCTCCGGTCAATAACCAATAGTAGAACCTGGATGCTCATATTGGCTACTACATATTCTACGAAGATCTTTATCGGTCAGACCGCATAACAACATACATTGTTCCCTTTGTCATCGGTATGTTACTTGCCCGAGATTCGATCGTCGGTATCCAATACCTAGTTCAATCTCGTTACTGGCAAGTCTCTTTACTCGTTCCGTAATACATCATCTCACAACTAACTCATTAGTTGTAATACTTGCAAGGCTTATGTGATGTGCATTACCGAGAGGGCCCAGAGATACCTCTCCGACAATCGGAGTGACAAATCCTAATCTCAAAATACGCCAACCTAACATGTACCTTTGGAGACACCTGTAGAGCACCTTTATAATCACCCAGTTACGTTGTGACGTTTGGTAGCACACAAAGTGTTCCTCCGGCAAACGGGAGTTGCATAATCTCATAGTCATAGGAACATGTATAAGTCATGAAGAAAGCAATAGCAACATACTAAACGATCGAGTGCTAAGCTAATGGAATGAGTCATGTCAATCAGATCATTCACCTAATGATGTGATCCCGTTAATCAAATAACAACTCTTTGTCCATGGTTAGGAAACATAACCATCTTTGATTAACGAGCTAGTCAAGTAGAGGCATACTAGTGACACTCTGTTTGTCTATGTATTCACACATGTATTATGTTTCCGGTTAATACAATTCTAGCATGAATAATAAACATTTATCATGAAATAAGGAAATAAATAATAACTTTATTATTGCCTCTAGGGCATATTTCCTTCAGTCTCCCACTTGCACTAGAGTCAATAATCTAGATCACATCACCATGTGATTAACATCGATAGTTTTCATCATTATGTGATTAACACCTATAGTTCACATCGCCATGTGACCAACACCCAAAGGGTTTACTAGATTCAGTAATCTAGTTCACATCGCTATGTGATTAACACCCAAAAAGTGATCATGTTTTGCTTGTGAGAGAAGTTTAGTCAACGGGTCTGCCACATTCAGATCCGCATGTATTTTGCAAATTTCTATGTCAACAATGCTCTGCACAGAGCTACTCTAGCTAATTGCTCCCGCTTTCAATATGTATCCAGATTGAGACTTAGAGTCATCTGGATTAGTGTCAAAACTTGCATCGATGTAACCCTTTATGACGAACCTTTTTGTCACCTCCATAATCGAGAAACATATCCTTATTCCACTAAGGATAATTTTGACCGCTGTCCAGTGATCTACTTCTAGATCACTATTGTACTACCTTGCCAAAATCAGTGTAGGGTATACAATAGATCTGGTACATAGCATGGCATACTTTATAGAACCTATGGCTGAGGCATAGGGAATGACTTTCATTCTCTTTCTATCTTCTGTTGTGGTCGGGTTTTGAGTCTTACTCAATTTCACACCTTGTAACACAGACAAGAACTCTTTCTTTGACTGTTCTATTTCGAACTACTTCAAAATCTTGTCAAGGTATGTACTCACTGAAAAAAACTTATCAAGCGTCTTGATCTATCTCTATAGATCTTGATGTTCAATATGTCAGCAACTTCACCGAGGTCTTTCTTTGGAAAATTCCTTTCAAACACTCCTTTATGCTTTGCAGAATAATTCTACATTATTTCCGATCAACAATATGTCATTCACATATACTTATCAGAAATGTTGTAGTGCTCCCACTCACTTTCTTGTAAATACAGGCTTCATCGCAAGTCTGTATAAAACTATATGCTTTGATCAACTTATCAAAGCGTATATTCCAACTCCGAGATGCTTGCACCAGTCCATAGATGGATCGCTGGAGCTTGCATATTTTGTTAGCACCTTTAGGATTGACAAAACCTTCTGGTTGTATCATATACAACTCTTCTTTAATAAATCTATTATGGAATGCAGTTTTGTTTATCCATTTGCCAGATTTCATAAAATGCGGCAATTGCTAACATGATTCGGACAGACTTAAGCATAGATACGAGTGAGAAACTCTCATCGTAGTCAACACCTTGAACTTGTCGAAAACTTTTGCGACAATTCTAGCTTTGTAGATAGTAACACTACTATCAGTGTCCGTCTTCCTCTTGAAGATCCATTTATTATCAATGGCTTGCCGATCATCGGGCAAGTCAACCAAAGTCCATACTTTGTTCTCATACATGGATCCCATCTCAGATTTCATGGCCTCAATCCATTTTGCGGAATCTGGGCTCACCATCGCTCTTCATAGTTTGTAGGTTCATCATGGTCAAGTAGCATGACCTCCAGAACAGGATTACCGTACCACTCTGGTGCGGATCTCACTCTGGTTTACCTACGAGATTCGGTAGTAACTTGATCTGAAGTTACATGATCATCATCATTAGCTTCCTCACTAATTGGTGTAGTAGTCACAGGAACAGATTTCTGTGATGAACTACTTTCCAATAAGGGAGAAGGTACAATTACCTTATCAAGTTCTACTTTCCTCCCACTCACTTCTTTCGAGAGAACCTCCTTCTCTAGAAATGATCCATTCTTAGCAACGAATGTCTTGCCTTTGGATCTGTGATAGAAGGTGTACCCAACAGTAACTTTTTGGGTATCCTATGAAGACACACTTTTCCGATTTGGGTTTGAGCTTATCAGGATGAAACTTTTTCACATAAGCATTGCAACCCCAAACTTTAAGAAATGACAACTTTGGTTTCTTGCCAAACCATAGTTCATACGGTGTCGTCTCAACAGATTTAGATGGTGCCCTTTTAACGTGAATGTAGCTGTCTCTAATGCATAACCCCAAAACGATAGTGGTAGATCGGTAAGAGACATCATAGA
Organism: Triticum dicoccoides; assembly: GCF_002162155.2. Taxonomy (NCBI): domain Eukaryota; kingdom Viridiplantae; phylum Streptophyta; class Magnoliopsida; order Poales; family Poaceae; genus Triticum; species Triticum dicoccoides. The sequence continues at coordinate 173,298,745 of NC_041382.1, read as the reverse complement.
TTGCACTATATCCAATAAAGTACGGTTATGACGTTCGGACACACCATTATGCTGTGGTGTTCCATGTGGCATGAGTTTGTGAAACTATTCCACATTGTTTTAATTGAAGACCAAACTCGTAACTCAAATATTTGTCTCCGCGATCAGATCGTAGAAACTTTATTTTCTTGTCACGATGTTTTTCCACTTCACTCTGAAATTCTTTGAACTTTTCAAATGTTTCAGACTTATGTTTCATCAAGTAGATATACCCATATCTGCTCAAATCATCTGTGAAGTTCAGAAAATAACGATACTTGCCGTGAGCCTTAACACTCATCGGACCGCATACATCAGTATGTATTATTTCCAATAAGTTAGTTGCTCGCTCCGGAGAACGGAGTCTTAGTCATCTTGCCCATGAGGCATGGTTCGCAAGCATCAAGTGATTCATAATCAAGTGATTCCAAAATCCCATCAGCATGGAGTTTCTTCATGCGCTTTACACCAATATGACCTAAACGGCAGTGCTACGAATAAGTTGCACTAACATTATTAACTTTGCATCTTTTGGTTTCAAATTTATGATTATGTGTATTACTATGATCGAGATCCAACGAACTATTTTCATTGGGTGTGTAACCATATAAGGTTTTATTCATGTAAACAGAACAACAATTTATTCTCTTACTTAAATGAATAACCGTATTATAATAAACATGATCAAATCATATTCATGCTCAATGCAAACACCAAATAACACTTATTCAGGTTCAACACTAATCCCGAAAGTATAGGGAGTGTGCGATGATGATCATATCAATCTTGGAACCACTTCCAACACACATCGTCACTTCACCCTTAACTAGTCTCTGTTTATTCTGCAACTCCCGTTTCGAGTTACTAATCTTAGCAACTGAACTAGTATCAAATACTGAGGGGTTGCTATAAACACTAGTAAAGTACACATCAATAACATGTATATCAAATATACTTATGTTCACTTTGCCATCCTTCTTATCCGCCAATCACTTGGGGTAGTTCCGCTTCCAGTGACCAGTCCCTTTGCAGTAGAAGCACTTAGTCTCAGGCTTAGGACCAGACTTGGGCTTCTTCACTTGAGCAGCAACTTGCTTGTTGTTCTTCTTGAAGTTCCCCTTCTTCCATCTGCCCTTTTCTTGAAACTAGTGGTCTTGTCTACCATCAACACTTGATGTTTTTCTCGATTTCTACCTTCGTCAATTTCCGCATTACGAAGAGCTTGGGAATCGTTTCCGTTATCCCTTGCATATCATAGTTCATCACGAAGTTCTACTAACTTGGTGATGGTGACTAGAGAATTCTGTCAATCACTATCTTATCTGGAAGATTAACTCCCACTTGATTCAAGCGATTGTAGTACTTAGATAATCTGGGCACATGCTCACTAGTTGAGCGATTCTCCTCCATCTTTTAGCTATAGAACTTGTTGGAGACTTCATATCTCTCAACTCGGGTATTTGCTTGAAATATTAACTTCAACTCCTGGAACATCTCATATGTTCCATGACGTTCAAAACGTCTTTGAAGTCCCGATTCTAAGCCATTAAGCATGGTGCACTAAACTATCAAGTAGTCATCATATTGAGCTAGCCAAACGTTCATAACGTCTGCATCTGCTCCTGCAATAGGTCCGTCACCTAGCGGTGCATGAAGGACATAATTCTTCTGTGCAGCAATGAGGATAAACCTCAGATCACGGATCCAATCCGCATCATTGCTACTAACATCTTTCAACACAATTTTCTCTAGGAACATATCAAAATAAACACAGGGAAGCAACAACGCGAGCTATTGATCTACAACATAATTTGCAAAATACTACTAGGACTAAGTTCATGATAAATTTAAGTTCAATTAATCATATTACTTAAGAACTCCCACTTAGATAGACATCCCTCTAATCCTCTAAGTGATCACGTGATCCAAATCAACTAAACCATGTCCGATCATCACGTGAGATGGAGTAGTTTCAATGGTGAACATCACTATGTTGATCATATCTACTATATGATTCACGCTCGACCTTTCGGTCTCCGTGTTCCGAGGCCATATCTGTATATGCTTGGCTCATCAAGTATAACCTGAGTATTCCGCGTGTGCAACTGTTTTGCACCCGTTGTATTTGAACGTAGAGCCTATCACACCCGATCATCACGTGGTGTCTCAGCACGAAGAACTTTCGCAACGGTGCATACTCAGGGAGAACACTTCTTGATAATTAGTGAGAGATCATCTTAAAATGCTACCGTCAATCAAAGCAAGATAAGATGCATAAAAGATAAACATCACATGCAATCAATATAAGTGATACGATATGGCCATCATCATCTTGTGCTTGTGATCTCCATCTTCGAAGCACCGTCATGATCACCATCGTCACCGGCGCGACACCTTGATCTCCATCGTAGCATCATTGTCGTCTCGCCAATCTTATGCTTCCACGACTATCGCTACCGCTTAGTGATAAAGTAAAGCATTACAGCGCGATTGCATTGCATACAATAAAGCGACAACCATATGGCTCCTGCCAGTTGCCGATAACTCGGTTACAAAACATGATCATCTCATACAATAAAATTTAGTATCATGTTTTGACCATATCACATCACAACATGCCCTGCAAAAACAAGTTAGACGTCCTCTACTTTGTTGTTGCAAGTTTTACGTGGCTGCTACGGGCTTAAGCAAGAACCAATCTTACCTATGCATCAAAACCACAACGATAGTTTGTCAAGTTGGTGCTGTTTTAACCTTCGCAAGGACTGGGCGTAGCCACACTTGGTTCAACTAAAGTTGGAGAAACTGTCACCCGCAAGCCACCTATGTGCAAAGCACGTCGAGAGAATCGGTCTCACATAAGCGTACGCGTAATGTCGGTCCGGGCCGCTTCGTCCAACAATACCGCCGAACCAAAGTATGACATGCTGGTAAGCAGTATGACTTATATCGCCCACAACTCACTCGTGTTCTACTCGTGCATATAACATCATCATATAAAACCTAGGCTCTGATACCACTGTTGGGGAACGTAGTAATTTCAAAAAAATTCCTACGCACACGCAAGATCATGGTGATGCATAGCAACGAGAGGGGAGAGTGTGATCTACGTACCCTTGTAGACCGACAGCGGAAGCATTGTGACAACGCGGTTGATGTAGTCGTACGTCTTCACGATCCGACCGATCCAAGCACCGTTACTCCGACACCTCCGAGTTCTTGGCACACGTTCAGCTCGATGACGATCCCCGGGCTCCGATCCAGCAAAGCGTCGGGGAGGAGTTCCGTCAGCACGACGGCATGGTGATGATCTTGATATTCTACCGTCGCAGGGCTTCGCCTAAGCACCGCTACAATATGACCGAGGTAGAATATGGTGCAGGGGGGCACCGCACACGGCTAAGGAACGATCACGAAGATCAACTTATGTGTCTATGGGGTGCCCCCCTGCCCCTGTATATAAAGGAGTGGAGGAGGGGAGGGCCGGCCCTCTCTATGGCGCGCCCTAGGGGAGTCCTACTCCCACCAGGAGTAGGATTCCCCCTTTCCTAGTTCAACTAGGAGTCCTTCCATGTAGTAGGAGTAGGAAACAAGGAAGGGGCGCAGCCCCTCTCCCTAGTCCAATTCGGACTAGGCCTTGGGGGGGCGTGCGGCCTGCCCTAGGCAGCCCCTCTCTCTTTCCCGTGTGGCCCAATAAGGCCCAATACTTCTCCCGGCGAATTTCCCATAACTCTCCGGTACTCCGAAAAATACCCGAATCACTCGGAACCTTTCCGAAGTCCGAATATAGTCGTCCAATATATCGATCTTTACGTCTCGACCATTTCGAGACTCCTCGTCATGTCCCCGATCTCATCCGGGACTCCGAACTCCTTCGGTACATCAAAACTCATAAACTCATAATATAACTGTCATCGAAACCTTAAGCGTGCGGACCCTATGGTTCGAGAACAATGTAGACATGACCGAGACACGTCTCCGGTCAATAACCAATAGTAGAACCTGGATGCTCATATTGGCTACTACATATTCTACGAAGATCTTTATCGGTCAGACCGCATAACAACATACATTGTTCCCTTTGTCATCGGTATGTTACTTGCCCGAGATTCGATCGTCGGTATCCAATACCTAGTTCAATCTCGTTACCGGCAAGTCTCTTTACTTGTTCCGTAATACATCATCTCACAACTAACTCATTAGTTGTAATACTTGCAAGGCTTATGTGATGTGCATTACCGAGAGGGCCCAGAGATACCTCTCCGACAATGAGTGACAAATCCTAATCTCGAAATACGCCAACCCAACATGTACCTTTGGAGACACCTGTAGAGCACCTTTATAATCACCCAGTTACGTTGTGACGTTTGGTAGCACACAAAGTGTTCATCCGGCAAACGGGAGTTGCATAATCTCATAGTCATAGGAACATGTATAAGTCATGAAGAAAGCAATAGCAACATACTAAAGGATCGGGTGCTAAGCTAATGGAATGGGTCATGTCAATCAGATCATTCACCTAATGATGTGATCCCGTTAATCAAATAACAACTCTTTGTCCATGGTTAGGAAACATAACCATCTTTGATTAACGAGCTAGTCAAGTAGAGGCATACTAGTGACACTCTGTTTGTCTATGTATTCACACATGTATTATGTTTTCGGTTAATACAATTCTAGCATGAATAATAAACATTTATCATGAAATAAGGAAATAAATAATAACTTTATTATTGCCTCTAGGGCATATTTCCTTCATGAGCAACATATACTTCTTCCTCAAGCTTACCATTGAGGAATGCACTTTTCACATCCATTTGATATAGAGTGATCTCATGATGGTTAGCATAAGCAAGTAATATGTGAATAGCCTCAAGTCTAGCAACATGTGCAAAAGTTTCATCGAAATCAATTCCTTCAACCAGTGTGTAGCCTTGAGCTACAAGCCGTGCCTTATTCCTCACAACAAGGCCATTTTCATCTTGCTTGTTGCGCTAGATCCACTTTGTGTCGATGATATTGTGCTTGCGAGGATCTGGACGTTTGACCAGTTCCCAGACATTGTTGAGCTCAAACTGATGTAATTCTTCTTGCATGGCCTGAATCCACTCAGGCTCCAGAAATGCTTCATCTACCTTAGTGGGCTCTGTAATAGAGACAAAAGCATACTGCCCACAAAAGTTAGACAAATGTGAAGCTTTTGAGCGTGTGAGAGGACCTGGCGCTTTGATGTCATTGATGATCTTTTCAACTTGCACTTCTTTTGCAATGCGAGGATGAGCTGGTTGTCGTTGAAGAATTTGATCAGCGTTTTCTTCAGCACCATTTTCTTCAGGTGCATTAGTTCGACGTTCTTCATGTTCCGGAATGAATTCTTCAGCAGATTCTTCAGTAGGAATGACATCCTCAGTAGCCTTCAACTTGATAGTTTCCTCAGGTGCTGGTTCATCTATCACAGTAGGTAGGTGCTCTCTTTGCGAGCCATTAGTTTCATCGAACCACACATCTACAGTTTCAACAACTTTGTGAAGAATGTTGTTGAAGACTCTGTAGGTGTGCGAGTCATTCCCGTAACCAAGCATAAAACCTTCATGTGCTTTTGGTGCAAATTTTGAGTTGTGATGAGGATCTCTAATCCAAGATTTAGCACCGAAGACTTTGAAATAACTTACATTGGGTTTCTTATCAGTGAGGAGTTCATAGGCAGTCTTTTTGAAGAATTTGTGAAGATATACTCTGTTGATGATGTGGCACGCAGTATCAATTGCCTCAGTCCAGAAACAACGAGGCGTTTTGTATTCATCAAGCATAGTGCGAGCCATCTTAGCAAGAGTCCTGTTCTTGCACTCCACGACGCCATTCTACTGAGGAGTGTAAGGAGCAGATAACTCATGAGTAATACCAAGTTCATCAAGATAGTCATTGAGACCAGAATTCTTGAACTCAGTGCCATTGTCACTTCTGATGTGCTTGATCTTCACACCAAAGTTGGTTGAAGCCCTCGAGGAAAATCGTTTGAAGACTTCCTGCACTTCATGTTTGTAAGTAACAAGGTGTACCCATGTGTAACGAGAATAATCATCAACAATAACAAAGCCATATTAAGATGCTTCATTTGAGATAGCAGAATAATGATTAGGACCAAAGAGATCCATGTGAAGCAATTCAAATGGGCGAGTGGTGGTCATGATAGTCTTCGCTGGATGCTTGGCCATGGTCATCTTCCCAGCTTCACAGGCTCCGCATAGGTGATCCTTGAGAAATTTGACATTCTCGATGCCAATGACATGCTTCTTCTTTGCAAGCGTGTGCAAATTCCTCATGCCTGCATGACCAAGTCGTCGATGCCAGAGCCAGCCTTCTAAAGCTTTTGCAAGTAAGCACACGGTTGGTTGTGGTCCTGTAAAGAAATCAACAATATACATGTCTCCTCTCCTAAAGCCTTCGAAGACTTTGGAATTGTCAGCTTCCATAACCACAACACAATGGTACTTGCCAAAGACAACAACCATATCAAGATCACAAAGAATTAAGACAGACATAAGGTTGTATCCTAAGGACTTAACAAGCATGACTTTGTCCATGTGTCGATCCTTTGTAATCGCAACCTTACCTAGACCCAATACCTGACTTTTTCCTTTGTCAACAAAGATGATATGCTTCAGATGCGACGGTGATAATGGAGCATCCATCAATAGATTCTTGTCACCAGTCATGTGGTTTGTACATCCACTATCGAGGACCCACTCAGTGGCTTTGGGTTGATCATCCTGCAGATGAATTAGTGCAGCTTACAAACTCATATACTTCATCATTGAAGAATATGACATCAATTCATCAGATCAATTTCATCAAGTAAAAGAACTGATAAAGCAATATGAGGACATGAGAAATGAAAGTTCATTTCTTCATGATTAGCCTGCGTCCTTTCAAGCATGCTCAGGTCTCCAGCTAATTCTTCAAACGATTATGTGCGTCTGGAGACCTGACCCTGCAGAAGAGATTAGTTCTTTTTCTCCACCACCCACATCTGAAGGGGTGGCAAAGAGTTCATCATTCTACGAGCTCCATACGAGAAGGATGGCATAGAAGCCAGTCCATTTCGTTTCACATAAGAGGGGTTAGAGTAAGCATAAGAGTAAGCAGAGAAATTCTTCGAGGACTTATGGACATAATGATTTGAAGAATAATGCACATATCCATAATCCTTAGATCTTCCCTGCGAAACAGACAGGTTAGCACGATGATGTTCATATGAGGACTTTGATCCATATGAGGAATTTGGTCCGTATGAGGACTTAAATCCATATGAAGAATTTGGTCCATATGAAGAATTTGATCTGGGGTTCCTATTCTTCAAAGGTGGCGTCATGATGACATTCACCTGAAAATTTTTAAGGGATCTTTTGGGAACCCAGATTTTCTTCATAGGGGAGCCGTTCCTGCAGTTAGTGCCAACATATCTAGCAAATACTTCACCATTCTAATTTTTGAACAGTTTATAGTTGGAGTCAATTGACTCATCATCAGAATGAGGAGATTCACATGCAAATCCAGATAAGTTAGATGGATCAACTAGAGGTCCCTTTGCAGCAACCCATGTAGTTTTGGGGTACTGCTCAGGCTTCCAATATGTACCATCAGCATTGATTTTCCTCTCAAAGGCGATGCCCTCCTTCCTAGGGTTCCTGTTGAGGATCTGCTTTTTAAGCACATCACAAAGAGCCTGATGCCCTTTGAGGCTTTTGTACATGCTTGCGTGTACAATTCCTTCAGCCCTGCATCGTCAGTGATACTAGCAATGTCCTCAGATGAGGAATTAGTGATAGCAGAGGCATGTGAAGAATTTGAAACATTAGCAGCATTTGAACATTCAGGTGAAGAATTAGCAGATTCACGTTCAATGCACTTCAAGCATGGAGGAACAAATTCTTCCTGAGATGCATTGATTTGTTGAGCAAGTAATGAATCGCGCTCCTTCTGAAGATCTTCATAACTCACTCTTAGCTTCTCAAGGTCTTGCTTTCTTTGAAGAAATTCATAAGAAAGCTTCTCATGATCCGATAAGAGAGTGTTATAATGATTTTGAAGTTTGTCAAGCTTGGACTGAAGTCTCTGAAGATTTCCAGTCAAAGTTTCAGTGCGATCCATTTCTTCACCCAACATATCATCACTTTTATTTAGCATGTTTTGAACCTTTTCTAAAACCCTTTGTTGTTTTATAGCAATCTTAGCAAGTTTAGAATAGCTGGGCTTAAGGTTTTCATCAAATTCATTCTCACTTGATTCAGAGGAGGTATATTTGAGTACCTTGGCACCCTTTGCCATGAAGCAATAGGTGGGAGCGTAGTCATCATCCCCTTCATCAGCCTTGTTGGTGAGGTCATTTTCCTCAATGTTGAAGATAGACTTGCTGACGAATGCAGTAGCGAGAGCAAGGCTCGCCACTCTGGATTCGGACTCCTCAGATGACTCCTCTTCCTCATTTTCTTCAGATTCAGCCGCAGAGTCCATTTCCTTGCCAATGAATGCCCTGGCCTTCTTGGAGATGCTCTTCTTCTGATATGAAGGCTTTGAGGATTTTGATGATGATGATTTTGTGGATTTCTTCTTTTTCTTCGCATCATCAGAACTGTAATCCTTGTATTTCTTCTTCTTTGATTCCTTTTCCCACTGAGGACAATCTTGAATGTAATGTCCAGGTTTCTTGCATTTGTGACAGAGCCTCTTCTTGTAGTCACTGGATGAGGAATCATTGCTCCTTGAGGATCTTCCAAGGCGACCACGTCTTGAGAACTTTTGGAACTTCTTCACAAGCAGAGCCAGATCATGGCTCAGTTCGTCAGGATCACCAAGGCTGCTACCAGAGTCTTCATCTTCGGACTCAGATACTGCCTTGGCCTTCAGTGCACGTGTTCTGCCATAGCTTGAACCATAGAGATCTCTCTTTTCAGCAAGTTGAAACTCATGAGTATTTAGCCTCTCGAGAATATCAGCGGGATCAAGTGACTTGTAATCAGCACGTTCTTGTATCATCAATGCCAGAGTGTCAAATGAGGAATCAAGCGATCTCAGCAATTTCTTCACCACCTCATGGTCGGTGATATCAGTGGCACCAAGTGCTTGAAGCTCATTTGAGATGTCAGTGAGGCGATCGAAGGTTTGTTGAACATTTTCATTGTCGAGTCTTTTGAAGCGGTTGAAGAGATTGCGAAGAACATCAACTCGAGAGTGACGCAGAGTTGAGACTCCTTCATTTACTTTGGACAACCTGTCCCAGATAAGCTTCGATGTTTCCAAAGCACTCACTCTGCCATACCGTCCTTTGCTCAGATGGCCACATATGATATTCTTCGCTTGAGAGTCGAGTTGCTTGAATCTCTTCACATCGGCAACATTCAAAGAATGTGTGACTGAGGGAACACCATTTTCCACAACATACCAGAGATCGTTATCAATTGCTTCAAGATGCATTCACATCTTATTCTTCCAGTAGGGGTAGTCCATCCCATCGAAGGTAGGACACCTAGCAGAGACCTTGATCTTACCTGCGGTCGACATAACTAAAACTCCAGGCGGTTAAACCAAAATCACACAGAACAAGGGAGTACCTTGCTCTGATACCAATTGAAAGTGTGTTATATCGACTAGAAGGGGGGGGGGTGAATAGGCGATTTTTATGAAATTCTTCACCGAGGAATTTGCCGGTGAGGAAATTCCTTAGCGAAGAACTACTAGCAGCGGAATAAGTACTCAAGAGTAAACACAACAGAATACAAGCATAGTCATCATGATGAAATGAAGACAGGCACAGAGTAGAGGAAATGAAAGAGTTGAGGAAATAGAACCAGTAAGCTCGGTGAAGACAATGATTTGGTAGACCAGTTCCAACTGATGTCTCAGTTGTACGTCTGGTTGGAGCGGCTGAGTATTTAAACTCGAGGACACACAGTCCCGGACACCCAGTCAAGGACACTTAGTCCAAGACACCCAGTCCTCACCGTATTCTCCTTGAACTAAGGTCACACAGACCTCGTCCAATCACTCGTGGTAAGTCTTCAGGCGACTTCCAAACCTTCACAAACTTGGTCACCCGGCGATCCACAATTCCTCTTGGATGCTCTAGACCATGACGCCTAACCGTCTGGAAGAAGCACAGTCTTCAAAGGTAACAAGCGTCGGATCCACTCAGGATCAATCTCTTCAGTGATGCTCAATCACTTGGGGTTTGTAGGTGTTTGGGTTTTGGGTTTTTCCTCACTTGATGATTTTTGCTCAAAGTCTTCGGAGGATGGGTTGCTCTCAAATGACAAGTGTCGGTTTCTCTCGGAGCAGCCCACCGCAGCTAGTGGTTGTAGGGGGCAGCTATTTATAGCCTAGGGAGCATCCCGACATGATAAGACATAAATGCCCTTCAATTATATGACCGTTAGGTGGATAGATATTTTGGAACAGCTGGCGCATAGCACAACAACGATCGGAATTTTGAGTAGAAAAATCCTCAGGGCTATCATGTTCCTCACTGTGTAGGCAATCCGCACTAGCGAATTCCTAACTCCTCAGTCAGGACAAATTCCTCAGAGACCAGAAGAACTTCATCTCTGTCACTGAAGAAATTGACTGAACTGTATGAGATTTCCAATGGCTTCACTTGAAGGGATTGGTAGGTGTAGGATTTTGAGTTGAGCATCACATGGAAATTTTTCCTTAGTATTTCCTCGACCCCCTTTAACAGTACGGTGTTTCCTATGACTCAAGAGAAAAACAAAATTATGAAAACGAAAGTCTTCAAGCTTCATATTTCTCGCATGAATATCAAGTCTTCATGGACACACCAATTTCTTCACTTTCAAAGTCTTCATGAAAGTCTTCAGAAATACCAAAATCTTCAGTCGAAGATATTCATTTTTAGGGGTTGACTTTTCCTGTAAATATCAAACTCCTCATAGACTTATAGACCTGTGTACACTCACACACGCATTAGTCCCTTAATCTATAAGTCTTCAATACACCAAAATCACTAAGGGGCACTAGATGCACTTACAGTGAGTCTCAAGATCATCTTCAGAAATCTCCTTGTACATGTTTGCCATAGAGTTGTGATCCATCTTCTTCTTGGCATAGACATCCAAGTCATCTTCTTCTTCCTTAGGAGCATTGATCAGATTTGCCCATTCCTCAATAGTTGAGTGGTACCTTGTACCTTCAGACATCCATACTATCCTGCCATCTGGATAGAAGTGTGCTGTGGAGTAGAATTGCATTATGAGCTCCTCATTCCACTTTGTGAGCTTCTGCCCAACAAAGTCTGCAACTCCGCAAGCACTGAAACTGTCAAACACACCAGGATAGTGTTCCTCATTTTCCTTGATATACTTCCAGTCGACCCACCTCATTTCACACACTATAGGCTTCTTGTCCAGCAGCACTGTCTCATAGAAATCTTGCTGTTCCTTTGTGTGGAACCTGTAATCAACAGCGGTTCTTCTTCTTGTAGCATATGGGTCTGTCTCTCTCCATTTCCTCAGTCCCGAGTCTCTCCTGATCTTCATGTTCTCAGCCATAGGATGAGCATCATTGTGGTCTGGAATTTTTGGCTTCAATTTTCTCAGAACATGCTCTTCATTTCCTTCTTCTTCAGCAACGGTCTCAGGCACTGGGGCCTTGTTCTTCTCAGCTGCAGGAATGTTTCTGGTATTTCTCTTTGGTGCAGTCTTGGGCTTGGAGGCAGCTTTGGGTGCTTCTTTGGGCTTTGATGAAGCAGCCCCTGTCCTGATAGCATCACCCATAAGCTTCTGCTACCATCATCTGAACTGCTAGAGGGACTAGTGCCCTCACTCAGGTGAACCTGCTCCTCTGACCTGTTCTGGCTGTCACTCTGATCAGACATATTGCAAATACTGACAGCAGACCCTGTGAATAGATATAGATGAGATAGAGTGGATGAGCATCACAAAATGCAGAGGTTTTTGCAAAAGAATGAGTCAAAAACTTAGTTTTAGTTTTTCACAAAAAGCATTTCGGATCAACCGATTTGTATCGGTGATACAGAAGCAGCTGTTGGAACCTAAACTAGTGAACTCGGTCAGACCGAGTCACAGTTCGGTGGCATCGAGACTGCTAGGGTTTTACAAAGTCCTGAACTCGGTCACACCGATTTGCAATTCTCGATCAGACCGAAAATTACATGTGCAATGGCCTGAGCCGAATTGGTGGTACCGAGTTCCACAACTCGGATGGTCCGAGATGGTTTCGGCGAAAACCTAACCCTAAATTTTCAATTCAACTCTAATCTACGGAGTGTTTTGACTGGATAGAAGCGCTTCAATCATGGTAAGAATCATAATGAACACAATGTGCTAGGAATCGGACGGGGATAGCATTGTGATCGAGTCCATACCCTAGTTCGGTGATGAACTCGCTACGGCGGCAAGGACGGGGAAGAGTTCCGTTGACGGTGGCGGAGACCAGCGGCAGGAGGCAACTGGCGACGAGGAGGACGATCCGGAGACCCAGGAGGCAGAGCGAGCTATGCGCGGGCGAAGGGGTTTCGGAGAAATTTCCAAAATTTTGCCCGTGAGTATATATAGCCCGACCCTGTCGGTGTGACCGAGTGGAACAACTCGGTGGCACCGAGATTCATAACTGCAAGCAGTTACTGAAACTCGGTGTGACCGAAAGGTTCAAATCGGTTGCACCGAGATTGAAAACCTAGATCGACTTAGTGATCTCGGTATGACCGAAATGGAGGAATCGGTCAGACCGAAACACACAAAGAAGTTTTGGAAGTTTAAGTCTATGATGAATCGGGGACTCCGAGTGCTCCTCACACAGAGTGGTTCAAATCTGACTTGATCAAATTTTGTGATGTAGCATGAATAGAGTTTGAGACGAGAAAAGCATAGATAGCTAGAGAGGGTTCTTAGGCATTCTTGTCCATCCACTTGGCAAAAGAAAAGAAAACCAATCAATCAAAACAACAAGTGGATGTCCTCGAATGAGTGAAATATGCAATCAACATGCTCACACAATAAAATGGCAATTGAAATATGTGGCAAAGCATGCACAACCAATTCTAGCATCTATCAAACAATTGGCGATGACTAGGTCATCTATATATGAGTATATTGACTTAGGAGTCAAATGAGAACATTTGATCATAGGTCATACTCATCATTTAAGCACAAGTGGGGTTACCACTTTTACATGAAGCATTGTTGTGTTCACACCATTAGAGTTGCTTTAGCTCAATTCTTAGAGTAAAGCTCCCCCTAGATGTGAGATCTCCCCTAAGAGGGATGAACTAACCTTGGGTTTTGTAGATGATGACTTCATGTAGATGTTGAAGATGTGGATGCTCAATGTTGATGTAGATCATTTGGAGCTATCCATTGGAGTGAGTTGCACTTTCAATACCTACACGGGTTAGTCCCACAAGGAACAAACAAGGATATCCATAGACATAGAGTGATGCACACACAAGATGATGTCTATGAAAGCTTTTAGGTTACCTTGTCCCTTGTCTTACCAACAAGAGGGTTTGTGACTCCTTGAACTAGTGCAAGATGTGGAAGTTGATTGCACTTGTTCTTGCCAAGATGATAAGAGTGAAGTATGTTGGCGGAGTCACCCTCAAGAACTCTCTAGTTCTTCTTCTTCGGGATCCACACCATCTTGATGGGAATCCTCGGTGTTGTAGTTGTACTTGATGAAGTGGAACTTGAAGTAGTCTTGGGAACCCACTTGACCAAGGCCTTAGGAGCTTCTTCAAATGCATCAATTTCCTCTTGAAGCTTGTCCTTGCCTTTTTGCTTGTGGTCTTGTGGTGGAAGATCATATTGAGCTTGTGTCCCTTTGAGAGAAGTAGGATCATACTTTTCTTGTTGAGGAACAAACTTCGTGTTGGAGTATTGATCTTCTTCCCACTCAACTCCATTGGCATTGAACTTTCGTTCAAAACCAACACCTTGATTCTTCTGGTGCCTTCCTTGCTTGTGTACAATTTCCTCGAATTGCTTACTTCCGGCAAGGCTCTTGTAAACACCTTTCTCTATAATTCCCTTCAATAAGCTATTTTCTTGCTCAAGTGTAACTTGGCTAAGAGAATCACTAGTGGAATCAAGAGAACTACTAGAAGCAACAATATTGGATTTAGCATGATTATTGTTACTACTAGAGGAAGAATCTTTCTTGTTCTTGTTACTAGACTTGACTTGAGGCATGTAAGTGGATAAGAGTAAACGCTTGGCAATGTAAGAAGAACTTCTCTTACGAAGATCATCATTGATTGCTTTTAAGAACTCATGCTCTTGCTCAAGGTTGAGCTTTTCAAAGCGTAATTTCTCATGAGTCCTTAAAAGTTCTCGATGATCTCCTAAGATAGTTTCATGAGCTAACTTAAGAGTGTTTAGTTCTTTAGTTAGAGACCCAATCTTATCCTTATCATTGTCATTCATTTTATCTTGATTAGCATGATTAATTGACGTTTCATCATAGTATTCATCACTAGAGTTGTCAACAAGTAAATCATCATCACCTAACAAGTCATCTTCATCACTATTGAAATCAACATACTCGGGGTGTGATACCTTTGGGCCTTTAGCCATGAAGCATGTTCCAATTCCTTCATTTGGTGAGTCAATATGTCGTAGGAGTTGGTTGTCACAAGTGCTAGACCGACAACACCTTCATCTTGAGTATATTCGGAGTCGGAGTGATAGCTTCTCTCGGAGTGGTTGTCGGAGTCGGAGCTGGATACCCATTCACCAACATGAGCTTGATGTCTTCGTTTTGTGTAGCTCCTTGATGACTTGTCCTTTCCTTCCGAATCCTTGCTTCTCCGTGAGGGTCTTCGTTCATAACGATCATCTCTACTCCTTCTTTCTCTAGATGGTGATTCTTCTCTTCTAGTTCTTCTCTTGGGAGAATCTTCTCTTCTCTTGTAGGGGGCCGTACACTCATTGGAATAGTGTCCGGGCCTTCCACAATTGTAGCAGTTTCGCTCTCGACTAGAAGATCTTTTGTCATTGTAGGACCTTGACTTGGAGCTTCTCTCTTTGCTTCTACTCTTGTAGAACTTGTTGAAGTTCTTCACCATTAAGCTCAATTCTTCATTGAAGGTTTGTTTCTCACTCGATGATGTGGGGGCTTCACATGAGGCTTTGTAAGCACCACTTGATTTGTTGTGAAGTTCCTCTTTATCCTTGAGTGACATCTCATGAGCAACAATTCTTCCGATGACTTCTGTTGGCTTGAGATCTTTGTAATTGGGCATCATTTAGATCAATGTGCACACGGTATCATATTTTCCATCCAAGGCTCTTAAGATCTTCTTCATGATGAATCTATCGGTCATCTCTTCACTCCGTAAGCCGGCAATCTCATTTGTGATAAGAGCAAGCCTAGAGTACATTTCAGCGACACCTTCACCATCCTTAATTTTGAACTTGTCAAGTTGACTTTGAAGCACATCCAATTTGGATTCCTTGACGGAGTCGGTACCTTCGTGCTTATCAATCAAAGTATCCCAAATTTCCTTTGCATTCTCAAGACGGCTGATTTTGTTGAATTCTTCGGGGCACAATCCGTTGAAGAGGATATCACAAGCTTGAGCATTGTATTGTAGCATCTTCAACTCATCCGCGGTAGCTTCACGATTCGGTTCTCTCCCATCAAAGAATTCACCTTGCATGCCAACACACACAATAGCCCAAACGGCGGGGTTATGTCCAAGAATATGCATTTTCATCTTATGCTTCCAACTAGCAAAATTAGTACCATCAAAATAAGGACCTCTACGGTGATAATTTCCCTCGCTAGACGCCATACTCTCCTAGGTTGTGAAACCAAGGCTATGACCGCCAAAAGCTATGGAAATCAAAGCAAATGGAGACCAAAGCTCTGATACCACTTGTAGGATCAAAAGTATGTCTAGAGGGGGGGTGATTAGACTACTTGACCAAATAAAAATCTAGCCTTTTCCCAATTTTAGTTCTTGGCAGATTTTAGCTATCTTAGCACAAGTCAAGCAATCTCCACACAATTCAAGCAAGCATGCAAAAGAGTATATGAGCAGCGGAAAGTAAAGCATGCAACTTGCAAGAATGTAAAGGGAAGGGTTTGGAGGATTCAAACGCAATTGGAGACACGGATGTTTTTGTCGTGGTTCCGATAGGTGGTGCTATCGTACATCCACGTTGATGGAGACTTCAACCCACGGAGGGTAACGGTTGCGCGAGTCCACAGAGGGATCCACCCATGAAGGGTCCACGAAGAAGCAACCTTGTCTATTCCATCATGGCCGTTGCCCATGAAGGACTTGCCTCACTAGCGGTAGATCTTCACGAAGTAGGCGATCTCCTTGCCCTTACAAACTCCTTGGTTCAACTCCACAATCTTGTAGGAGGCTCTCAAGTGACACCTAGCCAATCTAGGAGACACCACTCTCCAAGAAGTAACAAATGGTGTGTTGATGATGAACTCCTTGCTCTTGTGCTTCAAATGATAGTCTCCCCAACACTCAACTCTCTCTCACATGATTTGGATTTTGTGGAAAGAAGATTTGAGTGGAAAGAAACTTGGGGAAGGCTAGAGATCAAGATTCATATGGTTGGAATGGAATATCTTGACCTCAACACAAGTGTAGGTGGTTCTCTCTCAGAAAATGTGTATTGCAAGTGTAGGTATGTTCTGATGGCTCTCTCCACGAATGAAGAGTGGGTGGAGGGGTATATATAGCCTCCACACAGAATCTAACAGTTACACAATTTGCCAAACTCGGTGGGACCGAATGGTTAAACTCGGTCGGACCGATTCAGCAAACCTAGTGACCGTTAGGATTTTTGGTGGGACTGAGATGCAACTCGGTAGGACCGATATGGTTAGGGTTAGGGCATAACGTAATCTCGGTGTGACCGATTACACGAACTCGGTGGGACCAATTTTGGTAATAAGCTAACCAGAGAGTTGGTCAGGTAAA
Source organism: Triticum dicoccoides (assembly GCF_002162155.2). Lineage (NCBI taxonomy): Eukaryota > Viridiplantae > Streptophyta > Magnoliopsida > Poales > Poaceae > Triticum > Triticum dicoccoides. Next base: position 173,281,749 of record NC_041382.1, on the reverse strand, counting down.
CTCGGTGGGACCGATTCGCTCATCTCGGTGAGACCGAAATGTTACAAAAGGGAAACAGAGAGTTTACATTGCAATCTCGGTGGGACCGATCGCTCGTCTCGGTGAGACCGAAATGTTACGAAGGGAAACAAAGAGATTACAATCCCATCTCGGTGAGACCAAGATCCCTATCGGTGAGACCGATTTGCCTAGGGTTTGTGGCAGTGGCTATGACATTTGAAACTCGGTGGCGCCAGATAGAAAGAATTGGTGGGGCCGAGTTTGACTTTTGGTTTAGGTCATATGTGGATGTGGGAGAGTAGTTGAGGGTTTTGGAGCATATCACTAAGCAATTTGAGCAAGCAAGCCATTAAGCAACACCTCATCCCTCCGTAATAGTATTGGCTTTTCCTATAGACTCAATGTGATCTTGGATCACTAAAATATAAAATGTAGAGTCTTGATCTTGAAGCTTGAGCCAAACTTTTTGTCCTTAGAATTTTGAGGGATCCACTTTCCTCATCCATGCCATGCCATTCATTGAGCTTTTCCTGAAATATTAATCTTGGAATAATGTTAGCTCAATGAGCTATATGTTGTTAGGAATTACCAAAACCACCCAGGCAGATAGTTGCACTTTCACAAGGTAGTAGGATCCCAAGCAACCAGGATACCTCCATGGGACTCCACCGAAGGCAGGTATTGAAAATAGCCAAAGGCTCGAACAAGACATCGCATCACCACGAAAGATGTCAATCGACTCCAATTTAGTCATTCTTTTCTTTCACTAATAGCGGAGTTGTACATGAAATGCTTAATTTGGATCACATAATCATTCCATTGGCTCAGCATGTCATACCGAGCAGGAACACCGTAGGTGCTAGTCGTCTCATGTAATCTTGATTCCCCTCATCTTTGCACGAATCTTAGTGTGGAGACATCGTCTTAGAGCAAGCTTAATAACAAACGTTGCTGCTAGCTATATGTCAATGCCATGTCACCTAAAGCTTTCATAAAAGCCCACTAGTATAATAGATGGACTCTAGACTGGCTACTAGCATTTAATACTTGCATGTGAAAAGAGGCAAAGAAACATACGTAATTGGAAGAGAGAGGAGGAAGATCTGCCTTTTAGCTTTCACACGACTGCATGCGGGCATGCGGGCTTCATTTCTCATTTCTTGCGTTGTTGCCCGTTGATAAGTGAAGCACGCACTGCCTTCTCTTTCCTTTTTTTATTTCTCCTCCACCTGGGATTTTGGTGATGCGGGAGGGCTTATAGCCTGCTGACTGAGACTTATTATACTTGCTCTTAGGATGACTATCTACACATAATATTGTAGAATTTAATACAGCGAGCATGTTGGTGCTGATTTCACTGGTTATTTTTTGGGACCGGCTTCTCTACCGTGCAATGGGCACGATGGGGATGATACAGCACCCTGTGCAGTGAAGAGCCAGAAGGCACAACAGGGTGCAATGCAGCATCATTTATTGTTTTGTCTTGTAGCAAAATGTATTGTTCCTGAACTATAGCATGCATACTATTTATGTGCCGTAGCAAAGGGCGTGTTTGGTTGCCCGCATCGAGCCCAACCAGGCCCGTGCGGGATGAGTGTGGGCTGTTTGGTTGCCTAGTTTTACTATTGGGCCTGCATAGCACGATGTTTAAAGCAGCTCTGGGACTGCCTCGCTGGAAACGCATGAATCAACAGTTTCTCCAGGGCCAGGCCCGAGCGGTGCACATGGGCGGGCGCGGTTGCATGCGCGCGGCCACCCTCGAGAAGCCGCGTTGCTTCCCGAAGCACCGGAAGTTATTAGCCTCACCGCCCCTCACCACTCCCTCTCCCCACTCTTCCCCACTCTCCCAACTCTCACCGGCGGCGGCGGATCGGAGCAGAGGAAGAAGACCACAGGACTCCATCACCGGCAGCGGCAGATCAGAGCAGAGGAAGAAGACCACCGGACTCCATCAATGGCGGTAAGCACTTCTCTCTCTTCGACATGCACGCTAGATTCGATCCACGGCGATAGATTCGATCCATGGCGGAGGGGAATGGGGAATAGAGGTAGATAAGCATAGGGGTAGTTCATACTAGTTCTTAGAAGTTCATACGAGTTCATACATGCAAGATCGGAATGCATAAGGTAGATTTCGGGATTGGGGGATAGGGGAATAGGGGGTACACAACAGACACCGGTTGACCACGGCGGCCGTCACCGGCGTGCGGAGCGGCTGGTCGAGCCGCTGGCCTTCATCTTTTTCTTCATCGCCGTGCGGGCCGGTGGGTCGTCCTCATCGTCCTCGGCAGATTCGAGGTCGATCTGTCAGGTAGGACGGACTGGCTCCAGCGCCCTAGCTGGCATGTGCACCGCCTCTTCTTCCTCCTCCTTAGGCTCCCCGCCGATGACCGCCAGCGGCGCGATAGCCGTCTCCCAGTACATTGCAGCACGGCGGTCATTAGGAGCCCAGTAGGTCTTATACTTGCACCACTTTTTCCTCTGTTTAGGGTCGTCGAAGACGGCCTGATTCATGGCCCAGTGAATGATGTCAACTGCCATCGCGCCCTTCACTGGGTCAGGAATCAACGTCTTCAACTCTTCTTTAGTGGCCTTCATGACCACGGCATTCGATTCCTTCTGCATGTAAGCCATGGAGCCGAAGTTCGAGCACACCTCCATGGTGTTCTCGAACTTGGTCCGGTCACCAGCCGTCCACCCGAGGAAGAAGGCCCTCCAGCCAATACCCCAAAGGAAGGGGTTGGCATTGGAGCTGGAGCTAGAGCTCATGGCGATGGGGAGGAGGAAGGTTGACAGTGAGAGAAGAGAGGGGGTGGGTAAATAGTGGTGGGCAGGGTGAGTAAATATAGGGGGATGGAGAGGAGGAGAAGAGTGACAGTCATGCCGTTTTAACTACAAGCTCTTGAATTAGCCATGAACTCTGTGCAATGCCTGACTCCATGACTTGTGTGCAGATCGAGGACACGGAGGTGCTCCCGGCCGTTGACAACAAGGGCAAGCAGCCCCTTCACCCAATGCCCGACGAGGTTGAGTTGCCGCCCACCGCTGAGGAAGACCCGAAGACGCCTGAGGGTGGCGACGACAAGGGCATGGAGGAGCCCCCAGCAACAAGCGCCGCAACTACGGCCACTACCATCAGGAGGATGGCCCAACTCACTTCAGCAAGGTCATCCTTGCACCGAAGCTTGAGTGCATCCCCATGCCCCTGGACTTCACCAAGCAGTTCATCGCGATGCCAACGGAGTTCAAGCTCAGGAACAACACCGGCTACTCCTGGAAGGTGACGGTAAAGCTGATGAATGGCAGGGTGACCCTGGATCAGGGTTGGGCCACCTACGCAGCCGTTCATCAGATCAAGATCGGCTACATGGTGACGTTCAAGCTCCTCACTCCCGACACCCTCAAGGTCATCATCTTCGATGACGATGGCATTGAGGTCGTCAACAAGTGCGGGAAGCACGATGAAGCCTTCGCCTCCAAGGAGTAGGGCCGGGCCACCTCTTTCGAGCGTACTATCGAATTATGATAGTTGATGGTTTATGCGTTGAACTGTTATATCTGTGGTACTGCTTATATCTGAATTATGCTAGTTCATGCTCTATTTATAGTCTGTTGTGCTTATGATGTGTGCTGCCGAAGTGTGGTGGTAACCTCACCAACTAGCCAAAGAGGTTACCACACATCAGGCCTTGCATACAACCAAACACCATGCCTTGGGTTTGTGGACTAACATGCAGGCAACCAAACACCAGGCAGTGTGTTTCAGCCCATGCAGGTAAGAGGGCATGCAGGAAACCAAACAACATGCATATGATGCATTTGAGGCTGCATTTGTATAGCTAGGCTAAGTAGAGAAGTGCATGCGATGCAGGCACTGTTGCACACGGCAACCAAACACGCCCAAAGAGATTTGAGGCATTCATACTACATCTGACAGCTGATAGATGGCCAAAGGCAGGGTACAATAGCATCCCTGCCGTGTCCATTGCAAGGTAGAGGAGCCAGTTCCTATTTTTTGTTGCATGGAGGGAGACTATCACCTGCTTTTCTTGTCACTACTAGTTTCTTGGTTGCACCAGGATCACTGCCCGTCTTCTCTAACCATGTACTCCCTCCGTTCGGAAATACTTGTCCTAGAAATGGTTGCATCTAGACTTGTTTTAGTTCTAGATACAACCATTTCTAAGACAAGTATTTCCGAACGGAGGGAGTATTAGAGAACTTTTACCTCTTGACGGTAACTCTATAGTTATGAAATAAAAATCCTTTTACCCATGCAAAAAAATAAAAAAATAAAAGAAACTGATTTGCTATTCCTTAATTGTCTAGAGAAATTCTCCCGAGCCAGTCGATTTTGTTGAGAGTAGAGCAATGTAGCCCCGAGATCGAGGCGGCAGGTCGCAATGTTACTAACGAGAACTCACTAGGACATCACCGGAGAAGGGATGGCATATTTATTGCGACATCATCTGGGAGGAGAGGTAGTGAGTTTGTAAGTTCGGCCGTTCGGGTGCCAATGCTAAATATGGTCGGGGATGTTAGAGTTGTGTCGAATATTATTGTACAAGTTAGGTTACAGTTGGACTTGGAGTCGTACGGTGTGTAGACAGGATATGGAGTCGTGTCTAAGTAGGACACTTGTATCCTATGCCTCTCATATATAGCGAGGGTAGACACACGATGTAACCTACGTCAACATAATAGCACTGGCATGCGGGGGAGCCAGTGGCATGTGCCGGCACCCGGGAGGCCGGGGTGCGGTATTGTAGCGGTGTTATGGGGAGGAGCGACTGTAGTCAGGCCCCTGGGATGTAGCCATATCGGTGAACCTCGTTGTAAGGTACCAGATATATCTTCTGTATATTATGGTTCTCACACACTCACGATATGATACAAGGGATTGGATTACAGATGAACTGAGCTATTACAGAGAGGAGCAGGGGTAGGAGAAGAGAGGAAGGTAGCCGCAGTGCCATTGCCGTTCGTGATCCACTGGATACTCTCGACGTCGCTTCCTCCCAGACTCTTATCGCCTTCGTGGTTCCCGAACGGGCCAGGCCCAGCTGGCCCAAGGGGCCAACCCAAACACGTGATGGTAGGAGGGCTCCTAACACCCCCCTCCTTGAAATGCGGCTTGACCCCAAGCCGACACCACCGAGAACCACCGGGATCCCATTGCACTCGGTGTTCCTTGACCAGCTTGAAGTCATGATGGTAGTTGAAGTCGGGGTTGACTTGAACGACAAGGTTGCAGTAGTCGTGGCCGATGGTGACTCCATCCCAAGAGGCGGCACGGAAGTGGCCGTTGCCAACATAGTCTTGATCGAAGTTGAGGTAGTACTTGTGGTTGATGGAGCCCAGCATGACGATGACAACGACACTGGTGATGAAACTCCTCCCTCCTTGAAAAGTGTCTTGATTGGAAGCTGAAGTCCCATGGCCTTCCTGGACGACTGTGAAGCTCCCTAGATCATCAGGTTCGCCCCACACACAGATTTTTCCGCTCCTCGTGGACTTGCATGACTGGCAATAGAATGGCAGCAAGAACTCCCGTAGTGCTATGAGCTTGTCAAGTCTGCAATCAAGCTCCAATGTTCTAGGAAAGAAATGGATGGTCATCCACTGATTTAGTTCGCCGCTGGCCATTGGCTTCTCCATTCTCAACTGGATGCACATAGGAGTCGCATATGCAAGCTAGACTTCAAACAAGTAATGCATCAGGGAGTCAATGCACATGTACTGCATATATAGCTTGCAAGGCCTCCGGGATCCCACAATTGCTCAAGGTGATCGCCGCTAGCTGAAGTATCCGGAGTCCAGGGAAACCTTTGTTTATGCCCAAAGGGAGATGATACACTACCAAATAGACTGGAATCCGAATAATGAATCTTTGTTGCAAATTGTATAGGCTGAATCGCAAATAGTTTGAGAGTGCCGAAATACCAGCCATGATTAACCTCGCATGATATTGGTTCAGAAGGGGGACGAGGCAACATAAAAATATGTTGTGAATTTTTGTCCCACGACTGATGCTTGTCCCATTGCCATTGCATCGTGATACCAGCTGTAGCAAAAGACAATAACATCCAAAATTGCACGAACTGAAGATAGACATTACTTGGAAATGTTGTACTCAGAACACCCAATTGCTGCTTGCTGTGAAGGAGCCTATCATGATTACTAGAATCTGAATCATCTTTGCCCCATTTCAAAAACCACGAGCATGAGAGCTGCACTGGAAGCATCCTTATGCAATTCCCAAGGAGATTGGAGCACCGTTCCCATGCATTGTTAGTGTAAATGTTAATTGAAGAACGACCACTGCCTTTAAATTCTTCTTGACTTTCTGACTTGTGGTAGCAGTCATGTGTGCTTCATAGCAACTCCTTCAGGAGAGCAAGCAAATGATGGCCATGGCATAAGACAGAGCCTGCTAGTAGATGTTTTCCTCTTGGAACTGAGCAGTCATGAAATTTCTAATAGGAATTGTTCAGATGGGAAGAGGGAAATAGGATGAATGCTCAACTCCATTACCTTCGCTCCAGCTTTTGCACAAGGTGTAATCGTCTCACCAGAACAATTGCTTAGCTTAGTGGAAACCATTACAGAAAGCTGCACAGAAGGCCATGATCATAGCTCCACTAAAGAGACCATAAAAACTTGTAACATAGTAGGATGTATCCCCTAATTGAGTGCACTCCTCCTTGGTTGCTGGTCAGGTGGATGCTTAAAACAAAGAAGCAACTCCCAGTCCTGGTTAGTTCTATTTTCAAACATGTCGATAATCGCACTGACTTCATTCAGTTTCAGATAAGTTTGATCATAGCCAACCACAAAATAACATGCTGGCTGTACACAAAGAAGACCTGATGGTTCCAGCATTTTTGAGTTGATTCCTCTATGAGCCATGTGACGCTTAAGGCAGCCCTTGTCCAGCCAAAGATTACATGGCAGCATAAATTTTTTTTTTGTGAATTTTTCTCCATGCAAAGGTCAAGTGTACTGAAGAGACACCTGATTTCATCGCAGCAGACTAGTTCATATGGTCCAGATTGCATGAACTGAAGTAGACATGCAGCCATAGGAGCAAGATAGCAATGCTGCATTTGAAGGGTAGTATTAATAGAACACGCATAGAGTTCCAAGAACCACTGTTTACCTTCATGTAATAGTTGCTTAGTGAAAAAATCACCATTGTTCTGTTTCAAAGACCACAAGTAGAAAATCTGAACAGAGGGTATCCTTATGCAGTATCCAAGAAGACTGAGCCACCGTCCCCTTGTATTACTAAAGTGAGAGTTGATTGAAGCATGACCGCTCCCTGTTAATTCTTCTTGGCTAATTTTTTTCAATGCACTAAGATAGGCATAATATGAAGTATTCCCTGCACTCCTCGAGGCTTGTCGGGTGGTAAGGGAAACTGCATATTATGCATAAGGCAGGGCCTAGCAGCCGATGTTTTCCTCCTAGGACAAAATGGCCATGCAACTTCCCATTAGAATTGTTCAAGAGAGTTAGGAAAAGCAGACTGAATGTTGAATTCCATTCTCATTGTTCCAGCATGTGCACTAGTCCCATCAAGACAATCCCTCGGCTCATGGGAAACCAAGAAAGCAAGCTGCTCAATAGGCCAGGACTGCTGCTCCACTGATAATCCCATGGAAATATGCAACTGAGTGTCATGTAGAAATTGTTGCAATGTGCTCCTCATCTTTGCCTGATGGTCCGGTGGCCACCAAACATAATCAGAGGCACTAGTGACGCATCCGCCAGCAATGCCAAGGCACAAAACAACATCATCTTCCACGACAATCACCTCACAATAAGAAACTGAACATGGCTCCTCCTGACAACTTGCATCTGAATGAAACTTGAAAGACGGCCATGGCCTAGGCCTGAATAGGTGTCCGCTGTGTCTGGTTCTCACTCGCACAAGTGACGGCCATGGTTGCTGCCCGATTCCTTGCTGTATCGGTGGCAGGCATGAGGTTTTGCTCCTGTCCACAAGATAAACAGGCTTCACCCACTCGCCATCCCGGAGTAGACCGTCTCTCGAACACCTGGTCAGCACCGGCGGAGCAGGGTCGCTGCGGATGATGAGGGCGACGTCGTGGTCTGCCTTGCTCATCAGTTGGGTGGAGGCGTCGACAGAGAGGGCATCAAGCTCCTGCACGCCAGCCTTGGGGTCGACGTCGGTGGTGGTCATCACGGGAGAAACGACCTCGGCACAAGAGGGAGTGTTGGTGACGATTGAGGCCGTTGCCTACACCGGAGCGAGCTGCTCAACTGCTTGGTGGATCGGGTCGACCGTGGGCTCGAGGTGGACGACGGTAGCAGCGTCATGGACGTTGTCGATGGTGTCAACCTGGGTCGAGCACTCCGTCGAACAGGTGACGAGCACCATCGTGATGCACACCGGGGCTGCATCATGGGCGACCGTGGGAATCTCCTGGGCCTTGGTGGTGGAGCCGGAGACGTTCTGGAGGGGCGCCGACGCGTTGGTTGTGCTCTCCGGCGAAGTTGTCGCTGATGGTGGGTTGTGGACGACGGCGGGTGAACTGGTGGCCCAACTGACGTCAAGGGCGTTCAGTTTCTCGGCAAGGGACCTGGTGGCGTTGGTGTAGGCGTCGAGCTGCTCCAGATACTCCTGGAGGAACGGATCCATGGTTGATTCCGTCGGATGGTGGTGGTGAAAAAAATTTGGGGGAAGAATTTGGGGAAGGGTGGTGCCTGGCTCTGCATACCAGATGTAAGGTACCAGATATATCTCCTGCATATTATGGTTCTCACACACTCATGATCTTGTCACGCCTTCCTCCAATTCGGCGGACAACGAGTCGCCGACTCTAGACTCCCTGACGAGTGGACCGGCGAACAACGATGACGTGGACGATGAATAGTTACTGTGAGCTGTCGCGTGGGTGTGTCCCACCTGTAAGTGTAGAGTGGTATAACTAGGAGATGAGCAGTGGTGCTCGAGGTGTGTTGTAATTGAATCCTGTGAACCTTCTCATCCTTTCAGCTGATAATCTCATCCCCTTTCGTCTAATATCTTATCCCCTTCCCCAAGCTATCCTCTGATCCCTAGATCTCTAGATCGGGACACCACAATTTGGTAATCAGAGTTTGTGATTGCTCCGCTCGCGCTCACAATCCGAGATCAATCCGTAAAATTCCACCGCGAAAGGTGCCTTGATTTGCTTCGGCTCATCGGCTCGAAATCCTTAGCGGGGTTGGATTTGATTCAGGAGAGCCGCGACGGCGCCGTCCAAGATCACGAAGCATGCGTAAATGCATGTGTATCATAAAAAGGAAAATAAAAGATATTTTTTAGAATACGCAAATGCATGCGTATCATATATTCATAGAAGAGAATCAACTTGCAAAATGTTGGAACTAGCTCAATCAGCTTGCCGGGTGCACATTGATCGGCTTCCCGACCGTGAAACCGCCGTCCACCACTAGGTTATGGCCAGTGACATACTTGGCCTCGTCGGACGCCAGGTAGACGGCAGCCCTCGCCACGTCCTCCGGCTCCAGCACCGCCCCATGGAGCTCGCTCATGCCCCTCTCCACCATCCGCTTCAGCGCGTCGTCGCCAACGCCCGGGTACGCCCTCGCCAGCGACCGGACCAGCAGCGGCGTCGCGATGGCGTGCGGCGAGATGGCGTTGACGCGCACGCCGTCGCGCGCCAGCTCCGCCGCCACCAGCCGCACCACGCTCACCACCGTCGCCTTCGAGAGGCTGTACGGGAGCGCGGCGACACCGCCCATCATCCCCGTGGTGCTCCCCGTGCAGAGGACGCAGCCGCTGCGGCGCGGCACCATGACGCGCGCGGCGTGCTTGACGGCGGCCACCAGGGAGCGCGCGTTGGCCGCCATCACGCGGTCGAAGTCCGCGAGGTCGAGGGCCGCCAGGGGCGCCGGCGCCGAGGACCCGGAGACGCCGGCGTTGCTGTAGAGGACGTCGAGCTGGCCGTGGCGCGCCACGGCGAGGTCCACCGCCGCGGCGATCTGCGCCTCGTCGGTCACGTCGCAGCGGGTGTACTCCGCGCCCGGGCCGAGCTCGGCCGCCACGGAGCGGCCCGCGTCGTCCTGGATGTCCGCGAGGATGACCTTGGCGCCGTTCCGGATGAACTCGACGGCCGTCGCCTTGCCGATGCCGCTGGCCGCGCCGGTGATCACGGCGACTTTGCCGGCCAGCCTCTGGCAGCTGGACGCCGTCCACAAGTTCCTGGCCAAGCCACACGAAAATGTCCCCGCACCTCTGCTCTTCATTGCTCCGAGCATCGTAGCAGACGGCGTACCGGGCTTCGATCTCCCTGAGCAAAGCTGATCTCCGTCCGAGCTGTGACTGAGCTGAGAGTTCTGCTCCGAGTTATTATAGACCTTGTCGCGTCCGTGATAAATTAAATCAGGAACCACTCTCCTACGGCTGCTCATGTCGCTGTCGGCCTGGTGTGCATGTGAGGGATTCTAGAGGCGGCAGATAACGCCACCGGCGACGGCATTGCCACGTTCTCACCCATTGGTCCAGGTCACCGACTGTTTCTCTTTCTCCCCCAACAGCTCGTGTTTTTCAACCGACGCGCCTTGTCTCGACGGGCAGCGTGTCCAGAACGATCACTTCCTTCAAGTTCTGCTTTGACACGGCGGCCGACGTCGCGCACAGTTTAATAAACGAGACGGGAACGAGAGTGGTTGCTGTCTAGTGCAGGGCAGGTGGTGCTGACTGCACCTAGGTAGGAGAGTGATGTGGGCTGTTGACTAATTTCCTTTTTCTTAAGAAATTTATAAACAAGCTTAGTACTTTACTTGGACTCATATTTCCGAAAATCCATATCTGATCACGAGCTAGTTGGCTCCTGGTGAACAGTAAATTTGTATAAATAGAATTTTTTTAACACATTACAGACACAAGCGCTTATATACACGCGCATACACTCACCCCTATGAACACACGCACACACACCCTACACCTATGAGTACCTCTGAAAGACTGAGCCCTGCTGGGTTGGGGATACCACAGTCCCTCTAACCATCCAACCATATGTTGGTTCGCGTATAAAATATGATTTGTTTTGTCAATTTTGGTGAAACTCAGCTAGCTGAGTTTTAACCATGTCTCATTCACTTTTCTATCCGTTCGTTCGGTGCATCAAGATTCATATTGGCTTTGTGCGTTGCATCGTGGGAGCGATGCAGGGGGCGTGCCGGTCGTCTGGTACAAGTGAGGCCCATGTTTGTGTGTTTTTTACCTTGCCTTTTGTTCGGTTATCTACCAAGCTAGGCTATGTGGGCCTTCCTTTTGACGGGCGAACGATGGTACTAGCCTTTTCCATTCCTCCATCCGTGTTTTTGTCATTTCTCCACTGTATCTTCCAAGGTCAGGGTTAGCTCCTTTTTTTATGGAAGGTCAGCTCCTTCTAATGGCTTTCTACTTTTTCCTCTTGACTACTTGTTGTTTTTGTTTTTTGTTTATACTTTTTTTCCTATTTAGTATAACATAGTTTCACTCTTTGGACTTTTCCTATTTAGTATATTCATTTTGTTTTTCCTTAATATTCAATATGTCAGCAAAGATTGCAAAATTGATTGGTTAGGTATTTTAAGAATTTTTTTTATTTATTTATCATTATTGGAATAATGAAGATAAGATTGAAATAATAGGATGTAGGCGAGGGGAGGGCCAGTTGCATATCCATTATTAGACATGCAATTACACGCTTGTAATCCGACTGCAATTACATGTGCACAAAGCTACTCAATTGGGGTCGGGATGAGAGTTGTTGGGTCCAGTTGCATGTCCATCATTAGACATGCAACTACATGCGGTCTCATCCGACTGAACTGTAACGAACCCAAAGTGGCTGCAACTAAGGTCGGGGAGGAGGTTATCAGGTCTAGTTACATGTGCACTAATAGACATGCATTGCAAGTGTTGTAACTCAATTGCAACTACATGGGCACAAAGCGACCGCAACTGGAGTTGGAAGGGGGTTGTCGAGCTAGTTGCATGTCCACCACTAGACATACAACTGCACTTGTAGAGAGCGAACGCAACTGGGGGTGGGAGGGGGTTGTCGGGCTAGTTGCATGCCCGACTAGACATGCAACTACAAGCATTATGAACCAACTTCAATCGCACTTGCACAAAGGGACCGCAATTGGGGTTGGGAGGGGTTGTCGGGCTAGTTGCATGCCCGTCACTACACATGGAACTGCAAGCGTTATAACCCAACTACAAGTGCACTTGCACAAAGCGAATGCAACTGGGGTTGGGAGGAGGTTGTCACGCCAGTTGCATTCCCGCCACTAGACATGCAAGATGCAACTGCAAGCGTTGTGCCTGATTGGAACTGCACGTGCACAAAGTGACTGCAACCAACCATGGTCGAGGGGGGAGTTTTCTTTTTTGTGTTTTTCTTTTCTTCTTTTTTCTCATGTGGTTATTTTCTTTTTCTTTTTTTTTCTTTTTATGTATTTTTTGTGTTTCTCTTGCTCTCGTCTACTACTAGTTTTTATTCTAAAAAATCTACTACCAGTTTTTAATGTGGCGTCCCAATTGCAAGTTTTTTAATGGGTTCGCAATTGCAAGTTTTTTAAATGAAGTTCGCAGCTGTAAATTTTAAATAGGGTCGCAACAACAAGTTTTTTTTGGGAGGGGGGTCACATCAACAAGTTTCAGTGGAGGTTGCAACTGCATGTTTTTAACGGAACACATTTGCAAGTTTTTATAATGGATCGTAACTACAAATTTTCAAGTTGGGACGCAACTGCATGTTTTCAAAAGGGTTTACAACAACACGTGGCACATTCCATGGACAATTGCAAGCACTGAATATATATGTATCTCGTGCAGGCCATGTTTTTTTCCTTCTCTTTTTGAAAAAATCGCAACACGACTCATACACAATTGTGGTTTTTTTTGTAGGGGATACATAATTGTAGTTGATGCAGTACACACACAATTTGATGCATGCTTGGTTTTAAAAACACCATTTTCTAAGTACCACCGTTCCTTTGAGTTGTTTTTGTTTCAATCCACTCGTTGTTGTTTTTCTTCTCATAACTAGTGAAACTTTTGTGCAGCCCGACTACATGGAAGACATGGAAAAGGCTAGAAATCAAGTTGTTTTTACTAACAAAAAAACAAATTTACAGCTCATATAATAAGGGCACAATACTTCTATTTTTACTAACAAAAAAAACAAATCATTACAGCTCATATAATAAGGGCACAGTACTTCTTTTATATAGATATTTTCTGCAGTCAGAGCGGTTGAAGCTAACTAGCCATTTAGCAAGGCCGTGGGTATATTCACATTCTACGCTAAAAAGATAATATTTCCATGTAAGCGATCTACTGGGCCGGGTAGATGTGAGGTGCAACACAACAACAGAAAAAAAAATCTTAGGTTGGGTAGATGCTAGGCCCACAACAAGATAAATATGGTGGGCTGGTGTAACAAACTGGCTAACAATAAAATACAATGATGTCATGTGAATGAGACCATTGCCTCAAAAAAATGTGAATGAGACCAAATTAAATCTCAGCTAGGTGAGTTCTAGACACTCCCTTTGTTGTTGTTGCGAAAAGTCATCTATAACTAAGTTGAAAAATTATTTCATAGAAACACCTTAAACAAGGAATGAATATCCTCATGCCATCCTCGGAACAAACAACTAGAGATGATCTGGACAAATCTAATAATCCTACTTGCCGAGACCAGCAAAAATAAATAAATAACACGTTGGTTGTATCTGCCAAAACTCCATGTTGGGCCAAAAATACACCAGCAGATGGGTGGGATGCCTTCCCACTTTAGACACGCACATCCGTTCGGGGCTACCCATCTCTCCACATGGATCCGACCTCCTTCACTCCACACTGATGCGAGTCGCACTGCAATATCCATCAAAACTGTAGGAGTTGCTGCCCCGATTGAATTGGGGGGGGGGGGACTGCAAGTTTCAGTGGACGTTGCAACTACATGTTTTTAACAGAACACAATTGCAAGTTTTTATAATGGGTCATAACTACAAATTTTCAAGTTGGGACGCAATTGCATGATTTCAAAGAGTAAATAGCATAAAACTACTAGTTTACAGGTTAGGGTTCCAAAAAACTACCACTTTTTAATTTTTCTCAGAAAACTACCAAACGAGCGGTCGGCTGTTTCAAAAAACCCAAACCCGCAGTGACTAGCGGTTTAACCATTTTCCTGACGTGCTGGGCCCACCGATCAGGCCACCTGGCTACACGCGCTCACGGCGCGGCCGTTGACGGCCGTTAGCGCGGCCGGTCCGGTCGGAACCAAAGTAGGCGGTCCGGCCGCACTCTTTCTCAGTCTCCTCCTCCTCTCCCCCGCAGTGACCTAGGTGGGCGATGGCGGCGACGCATCCAAATGACATCGATGGCGAGCTATTGAGCCAAGGCGTCACTGGCCAGGAGGGCGGTGGACACTTAGAGGTGGACAAATGGCTAGGCAGTTCGAGCTTCCCGGCGCAGCGGTCGCAGCAGCCATCACCGCTCGCGGCTCAGGTAGATCCGGTGAGCTCAGATCCGGAAATCCGTGTGGCTAGGGCAGTGGCGGAGTGCATCCACACGGATCCAGATGGCGGCCACACTTGGGCATCGTCCTTTGGTGGAGTGAGGTAAGAAATTTCTGGGCCCTTCATATGTTTAGTTCAAATTAGAACTAGGGTTAGTACTTGTTTGTTCTTGGCATGGTTTATTGGTTATGTCACTGTAGAAGCAAGTGCATTTGGTTAGTTCCTTTGGTCAGTGCATTTTGTCAGTGCATTCACCATAATTAGAAGAAAGTTCAGTAATGTTCAGTGCATTTGGTCATTGTTTTAAGTTTCAGTGACTTAAAAAATAATTATTTGTCAATTTAATCCTACAACTTAGATGATGAGATTTGGGACATGAGGCTACATTTTCAAGGAACAAATAATATGGAGAGAAAGTATTCAGTTTCTTCAGATATCAGTTATCTGACCATATTAGCATTGCTTGAGTTGGAGGGCTATGGAATGGACGCTTTTCTGACTTATGTAAAGGAAGAGGGAAAGGGGTTGGAGGGGGTGGAGGCCCTGGATAGTGAGGAGGCATTAGAGGAAATGCTTGACTTATTTGTTGATAAGAAGGTACTGAACATCACTTTCAGAAAAGCTATTGATCCAAGCCCAGCAGATGTTAATATGGATCACATCATGCTTGAGGAACAGATTCCCATTGATCATGTTGGTGAACCTGTTGTCTACAGAGTTTCACAAGAAGGTGTTCTGTACCCTGCATCTAATGCTAGTTTGCCAGATGTAACGCATGATCAGCCCAACCTGAACACACAGCAAAGCAACAATTTAAACAAGGGGAAAACAGTTGTGGAAGAAGAAGATGTAGAAGAAGAAGCAGATGAAGATGTACAAGAAGAAGAAGATGAAGTTGAAGATGACAAATCATCTTCAAATTTTGAGTTCTTTAGAGGTGATTACAGTGGGCAAAAAAATTCTTACAAAGCTTGGTGTATGGGTGAAGATGAGGCTGGCACTGATACTGCGGAGCACTTTTGTGGAGCTAACTCAGAACCTTCTGAGTTTTGGCAGGAAGAACAAATTTTTTCTGAAGATGAACAAAGAAAGGATCTTGCTGCTCTAACTACAAAAGGAGCCAAAAAGCTTAAGCCAGTTAGAAAACCTGCCCTAGATAGCAAGTCTCACAGTGAGCTGAGCACATCAAGTTTGAAGATGATGTCTCTGAAGCTGACGAGTACTGTTTTCCAGGTGATTTTGGACTAAGTGATGAAGAGGATGCTCCAAGGTTGCCATCTGGAAGGAAGAGTCGGAAGAAGTGGAAGGAGGAGAGGAGATGGTATGATCCATCCAGGCCTGATGCACATGAGCAGTTTTCAATGCATTTGTGCTTTGAAAATGTAGTTAAGTTCAAAGAAGCACTTAGAAATTTTCATGTGAGAACTCTTAGAAATTTTGAGTATCACAGAAATGAACCAACTAGGGTTATTGCTTGGTGCTCTCAGAGAAAACATGGTTGTGAGTTTTACATAGTTGCCTCTAGGATAGCTCATGAGGCAACTTTTAGTATCAAGAAGATGAATCTGGATCACACTTGTGGAGCAAGTGGAGAGAACACAAAGGTGACAGTCAGTTGGATTGCTAAGATTTGTGAGGATACATTCAGATCCAACCCTGGAGCTGGAGTTGACACAATTATGTCATACACAAATAAGAAGTTTGGTGTCCATGTGCCTAAAAGCTTGGCATATAGGGCAAGGAAGCAAGCAGTTGAGGTTGTGCAAGGAGATCACAAATTAACTCCAGTATCACAGAATAAGGGACTACACGCAGTGTGTGCTAGATACTAACCCTGGCAGTAGGTGCATAGTAACAACACATGAGGACCCACTAAACCCAGCTCCTACCCCAAGGTTTCACTATATGTTTTACTGCTTGTTTGCATGCAAGGAGGGTTTTCTGAATGGATGCAGGTCATTTATAGGTAAGTATTCAGACGCAAATGTATATGATATTTTTGCATTGATGTAATTAGGCACTCATGTGATCATGTTAGCAAGTCCGGATGGTTGCTTCATCAAGCTAAGCACTGGTCAATAGATATTGGCAGCTACAGGGAGGGATGGCAACAATAACATCTTCCCAATAGCTTTTGGTGTTGTTGATGAGGAAGAGACAGACAGCTGGACATGGTTTCTCACACAGTTGAGAATAGTCATTGGAACTGGCAATAAGTTTGGAAAATACACAATTATGTCCGACAGGCAGAAGATATTGTTCTGTACCTAGTCTTTACATTTGCCATGAGTAAAATGTTATTCAGTAGTAACACTTAAGATTACATTACATTGAACAGGGATTGTTGAATGCAATAGATGATGTATTCCCTGACTCTCCACAAAGGTTTTGTCTTAGACATATTTATGCCAATTTCCAATCTGCTGGTTTCAGAGGAGAGGAACTTAAGAAACATTTAGACCAGGCTGCCTATTCCTTTACCAAAAATGGTCATGATTTAGGCATGGAGAATTTGAAAAAATAAAGTTTAGAAGTGAAAGTGCGTTATATCGACTAGAGGGGGTGAGTAGGCGATTTTTATGAAATTCTTCACTGAGGAATTTGCCGGTGAGGAAATTCCTTAGCGAAGAGCTACTAGCAGCGGAATAAGTACTCAAAAGTAAACATAACAGAATACAAGCATAGTCATCATGATGAAATGAAGACATGCACATAGTATAGGAAGCGTAAGCACAGGATAACACAGGATGAAGACAAACAGACTGAAGAAATTGAACTGAGGAAATTGAGAAAGTCTTCAATCAAAGTCTTCAAACACAGATATGAACAAGCACACAACACATTTATGAGGAAATGAAAGAGTTGAGGAAATAGAACCAGTAAGCTTGGTGAAGACAAACGATTTGGTAGACCAGTTCCAACTGCTGTCTTAGTTGTATGTCTGGTTGGAGCGGCCGAGTATTTAAACTCGAGGACACACAGTCCCGGACACCCAGTCCTGAGCACGTAGCTCAGGACACCAAGTCCTCACCGTATTCTCCTTGAACTAAGATCACACAGACCTCGTCCAATCACTCGTGGTAAGTCTTCAGGTGACTTCCGAACCTTCACAAACTTGGTCACTCGGCGATCCACAATTCCTCTTGGATGCTCTAGACCATGACGCCTAACCGTCTGAAATAAGCACAATCTTCAAAGGTAACAAGCGTCGGATCCACGCAGGATCAATCTCTTCAGTGATGCTCAATCACTTGGGGTTTGTAGGTGTTTCGGTTTGGGTTTTTCCTCACTTGATGATTTTCTCTCAAAGTCCTTGGAGGATGGGTTGCTCTCAAATGACAAGTGTTAGTTTCTCTCGGACCAGCCAACCAGCTAGTGGTTGTAGGGGGCGGCTATTTATAGCCTAGGGAGCAGCCCGACATGATAAGACATAATGCCCTTCAATGATATGACCGTTAGGTGGATAGATATTTTGGGACAGCTGGCGCATAGCACAACAACGGTCGAAATTTTGAGTAGCAAAATCCTCAGGGCTATCATGTTCCTCACTGTGTAGGCAATCCGCACTGGCGAATTCCTCCTCCTCAGTCAGAACAAATTCCTCAAAGACCAGAAAAACTTCGTCTCTGTCACTAAAGAATATGACTGGACTGTATGAGATTTCCAATGGCTTCACTCGAAGGGATTGGTAGGTGTAGGATTTTGAGTTGAGCATCACATGGAAATTTTTCCTTAGTATTTCCTCGACCCCCTTTAACAGTACGGTGTTTCCTATGACTCAAGAAAGAGAAAATGAAACTACGAAAACAAAAGTCTTCACGCTTCATGTTCCTCGAATGAATACCAAGTCTTCAAGGTCACACCAATTTCTTCACTTTCAAAGTCTTCAGACAAAGAACTTCATTTTTAGGGGTCGACTTTCTCTGTAAATATCAAACTCCTCATAGACTTATAGACCTATGTACACTCATAAACACATTAGTCCCTTCATCTATAAGTCTTCAATACACCAAAATCACTAAGGGGCACTAGATGCACTTACAATCTCCCCCTTTTTGGTGATTGATGACAATATAGGTTAAGTTTTCAACGGGGATAAATATATGAAGTGTTAATACTGATATTGAGGAATTTGATTGCAAGATATAGAAGAACTCCCCCTGAAGATGTGCATAGTGAGGAATTTGCTTTTGAAGCAATGCACACTTGAAGAGTTGAATCATGGAGATCTCCCCCTATATCTTGTAATACATACACGCATTTTACATATAACAGTGAAGAATTTGAAATGCATGATGAAATATGGTGACTAATGTAATTCAGCATAGGTGCAATAATATTAATGAGGAATAAGCATGCAAAAAAACATATCAAAAGTATCAGAGCACCATCGGGTTTAAGTTTACTACTCGATCCAATAAAGTCTCAGAAGAACGAGAGTTGTAACTTGAGAAAAAAACGCCCATGTAGAAAGACCCGCTTGAAGACTAACTCAAAATTCTCCCCCTTTGTCATCAAATGACCAAAAGGATCGAATATGAGGACTAATGCCCCTGAAGAATATCAAGTTGATGAAGGAGCTCCAGCGTTGTTGGGGTCGTTCATTGTAGTAGGGCCGGCCGCAGTGTTGTCCAAGTCTTCATTTTCATCAGTGTCGCGCGATGAAGAATATGAGATGGCCACTAGAGAAGGAACCTTGACCTTCTTGAATTTCTTCGGTGGAGGTGCAGACCAGTCAAAATCTTCCTTGAGACCCATTTTCTTCAGATCGTCTTCACCATACAGATGTGATAGAATGGCCCAGGTGCGACCGAAGACTTCATGGACGTAGTAATGGTTTTTCTTCACTGCATTGTGTGTAGCAGTCATGTTGTGAAGAAATGAACCAAACTGGCGCTTAACTCATTTATGATTTCGATCCACCTTCTGGTGAAGACTAAGCAGAAGCTCACGATCAGTCATCACATGAGGAGCGGTGGCTTGAGGAGTAGACTTGGGTGCATTGGCAGAGTCATGTGTGGCAGAGTCATCATTGGTGGAATAAGATGCAGCTTTGCGAAACTGACCATTCAATGGACGAATGCCTTCATCTATAACAGCTGGTGCCTTTCCCTTTCCATCAACTGAGGAATAGGTCTGCTTGAGGACTTCAATCAGGGTCAAGTAGCTGAGGTGATTATGAAAATCAGCTTTGTAGTTGAGTGCAGACCTTGTCCTGAGGAATCTCATAATCCAAGGTGCATAAGGATTCAGCTCAAACAGAGACAGTGCAACATTTGCCAGAGTCCTCATGAAGAAATCGTGATAATTGACAGGAAGGCCATGCACGATGTTGAATACCAGATTCTTAATGATGCCAACAATTTCCTCATCAGATGAGTCGTGGCCTTTGATAGGACTCATTGTCCTCGTAAGAATACGATAGACAGTTCTGGGCACATAAAGTAATTCGTTCACGAGGAATTTGGTTCGTGGGGCCTGACCTAGCTTCAAAGGTTTCATCAGAACCTGCATGTAGTGATTTGTAAGCTCAGGTTCACTATAGATGCAACGAGCTTCTTCAAGGGGAGGACTGAGTGGTAAGGCACGAAGCAATTCAGACGCTGGTGCGGTGTAGTGAGTGTTTTCAGACATCTAGTCCAGCACCCATGAATTCACATCTTCAAAATCTCCTGTGATGTGCAGCGTTGCATAAAATTGAAGAATCAGTTCTTCATTCCAATCACAGATGTCAGAGCAAAAATTTAACAGTCCAACGTCGTGAAGAACACTAAGGACTGGCACGAAACACGACAGAGATTCCATATCCACGTGAGGAATGTGCTCATGGTAGAAGATTTTCTCTTAGTTGAACAACACTGAGGAATAGAAATTGGCTTGACTAGCAGTCCAGAAACGCCTCTTCCTAATGCGAGCAGCGTTATAAGGGTTGTAGTCTTCGAAGAATACATGCTCACCGAAGAAATCATCAACCTTAAACTTTTGCTTGCGTGAGAATGGATCCTTTGGCTTGGGCAGAGGAGTGTCAGTGAGTTGCATCATGACCTCAAGAATCGCAATCTCAGGTTCTTCAGGCTGAGGATTTTCTGGTTCCTCTTCAGTGGCAGTCTGCGTCTTCAGATGTTCAGTAGCAGTAGTTTCTTCAGCGCTAGTGGCTGGAATTTCTTCACGCACAGATGAAGTGGGGTGAGTTTCTTCAGAGCCCATTTGAACAGTTTGTGCAGGTGACTGAGGTATTTGCTGCAACAGTGTGAACATTGGAGAGTTTGGATGTTGACTTTCCCAGAATTCATCACTTATTACTGGTGTGGAGCAGCCAACGTCCACATCTTCATCTTCCATTTCTTCAACGCTAGCCTCTTCAGCTGTGAACTGAGGCATGGGTGAGGAGATGACAGGTGTTGAAGGGATCGTATCCACTTCAATTTCTTCATCCAACTGCTCAGACGAAGCAGCACAAGGAGTTTCTTCATCAGATCCGCTGGGGATCACATATTCTTCATCAAAAGGAACAAGGTCCTTCGATGGCATGGTTGAGATTGGAACAACATCAATGAGATTAGCAAATGAACCGGTCAAAGGCTTCATCTTCTTCGGAGCTGAAGAATCTGAAGTAGCTGATGCTTTCCTTTTCTTCACTGTTGCACGCTCTGCAGCCTTGGTTTTCTTCACATCTGATACAGATGGAAGTATCGGAGTTGGTGTTGGCGCAGGAGGAGCAGAGGAATCTGGTTGATTTTCTTCGGGCACAACTGATGCAGTTGCCCTAATTTCTTCAGTTTCTTCAGGCGCACTACTAGTGGATGCCCTGGCAATTTCTTTAGCGGGTGGAATGCATTCATCAGCCCTGAAACTCACATTTTCTTCAGCAGCCTGATTTTCATCAGCGGTGCTGGCATGTTCTTCAGCCGGCTGAGCAGATGCTTCAGCCTGAGGAACTTCCTGTTGCGTCGGGGCTGCAATATTTGAGGTGAAGTTATCAGCGAGTCTCACAAAACGAACTTTGGTTCCAAGCCAATCAGCATGGTATGCGTCAAATTCATCACTGAGTTTCTTGATCTCAGATTGAGTAGTGACAAGTTCTTCAGTTGTCATACAGACACCGTTTTTCTTCAGATAGCGCTCCTTCTTGTGCTGCGCTTTCTCGATCTGCCTGGCCTACTCAAATTTCCATTTTTCTTATTGTATGAAGTGGGTCAGCATGTGACTTTGGCCAGGAGTCAGCTTGAAGTCAGGCATGGGAGTGTTGGGGTCCTTGTGCCAAACGTCAATGTATTCGAGGATCAACTTGGGATTCAAAAGCAGTGGCACATTTGTTCCCTTGGCTCTAGCGGCCCTGACTTGCCTATCTCTAATGATTTAAGCAAGTTCATCATCATCAGCTTCGTCTACTTCAGACGACACTTGAAAGGCGATCTGCTTCTTCTGAGGACTAGGGCGAGGACCTCGTCCAGCAGTGGCCTTTGTCTTCAGTAGAGAGGGTCCCGTTGAGGAATTTGGTGCAGCTGAGGAACTAGCTGAAGCTCCTGAGGCAATTGAGACACCTGTGGTCCTTTGACACGTGGCAAGATGCACGGGTGCAGAGGACTTTGTCGGAGTGGCCGAAGACTTTGGCAGAGGAGCTGAGGACTTTTGAGGAACAGGAGCAGCATGAGGAATTTGCCATGAGGGCTTTGAGGATTCTGGCCGTGAGGGCATTGCTGAGGAACTTGGCCTTGAGGGCACTGTTGGTGAAGCACTTGGCTTGCGCGCAGGCTTCTTTGACATAGCCTTCTCCGACTTGACAGCAGAGGCCTCAGCAGAGGCAGCAGCAGCAGTAGAGTCTTCATTGAATTTCCTCACTGCTTCTCTGGCTTGCTTAGCCAACTTGGCTTGGCGCTTGGCCCATTCATCAGGATAGTCCTCACCGCGCTTGAGGCTGGTGGGATCAGCTATTTGGCCAGGTGCGATTGGAGGTCTTGGGCATGGAGGATTGAGTGTGAATTTCTTCATGTACTTGGGAGTAACATACCTGTACTCCCTCCACTCTCTTGCCCATCTCCTCTCTATCTTCTGAATGGGCACCTTGCGCCGATTTGTGTCTTCCTCGGGAGGTGTGCAGTACCCAACATATATATCATCAGGGATCTCAAACGTTGTGTTGACCTCAACCCTCTTTCCTCCTTTCTGTGGCATCTTACCGTCAGCCATTTTCTTCAGTTGAGGAATTTGAACAATTGAATTCTTTGAAGAAGTATGCAACTTTTCTTCGAGGAACGCTGCAAATGAGTTAAGTTGATGAGAACCTAGTGATTCAGCAACTGACATGAGTACCTGTGAACAGAGTATAGTTGCGAGGAATTTGGAGAGGTCATATGCGTTCTCAGAAGGTTTTGTAAAAAGAACAAGTTTGTGGAATTTAACCAGATGAATCTTGAAGAATTTCACTAAGCGTTCTTTGTATTAGGTTCCGGAGATGTGTAGATCAAAAATCCACACATTTGAGGAATCTTGAAGAAAAACATAGCTTAGAGAAATGAATCAAGAACAAATGATATGTGAGGTGTTTTAGTGTGTGAAGATATGAAGAAAAACACCTTTGAAGATTTTGTAGATAATCATTCGGATCAACGAGGGCAGTAAAAGTAACTTTTAATTACCCTGGATGAAGAACACGACGAACAGTGAGGTGGAGAGGTGAAGTTCATATGTGTAGATCTTCCACGCCCTAACTTGGTGGAGGAAGACGGCTACGGCGGTGGCGGAGTGAAGATTTCCGCGGCCGGCGCGAGTACGGAGGCGACGAGGTCGAGGCAGTTA
Source organism: Triticum dicoccoides (assembly GCF_002162155.2). Classification (NCBI taxonomy): domain Eukaryota; kingdom Viridiplantae; phylum Streptophyta; class Magnoliopsida; order Poales; family Poaceae; genus Triticum; species Triticum dicoccoides. Next base: position 173,258,394 of record NC_041382.1, on the reverse strand, counting down.
AGCTCTTCCTTACCGGCGACAATGAAGTAGCAGCGGCGCTAGGGTTTGAGAAGCTCGAGTTGGAGAGAGGTCGAGCAGAGTAAAAGAAGTGAGGAAGGGGAAGAGGGGTATTTATAGCCACGGTGAAAAACTGTTCGCCCGAAGAAATTAGACGAACGTGCCCCTAACCCTTCTCATTCGCTTAACATGTGTCACCCACATACTGAGAGGTGGAGATCGTGTTCGATCGTGGGTGAAAGGATAAGTGTATCGTGGGATGCGGAACGGTTTGAGCGGCAAAGCCGAAAATTTAGATAAGATAGGTTTTAAAGTTCCGCTCGCAATTTCTTCAGCTGACAAGGACACAGTGAAGATTTTGAACGAGATTCAAATAGAATGCACATGAAGAATTTGTGAACAGATTGGGTTGAGTTTAGCATAGATGGGGAAGGGTCCGATCACATTCACTTAGCAGAAAAACCAACTTGAAGAATTAGCAATAAGTGAATGCTGTAGAGGACATAAACTCATATATATATATATATAGCCAATGAAGAAAAATGACGGAAATAGTGAAGACAATGCAAAGTTGAAGATTATGAACAACTGAGGAATTTCAACTTTTGGTGGTGGCGTGACCCACCGTATAAGAATGATGATTTCAGACACCGTGTATAATTATTGTAGGATTCTGAGAATCAAATTCTTCGTTAATTTCTTCACACTAAGAGTGTTATTCTTCATTGATTGAGGAAAAACGTTTCTTCATGTGTTGCACATCTAAGTCATCAATTTTGCATAAGTGTTAGGATGAGTGTCCTTTTCAAAGAATATTCGAAGATTCTAGGATATTTAGCTCACACTGCAACTTGCTAAATCTCTTCTCATCCAAGGGCTGTGTGAAGATATCGGCTAGCTATTCTTCAGTCTTCACATGCTCAATAGAAATGTCTCCCTTCAACACATGATCATGAAGAAAATGATGACGAATCTGAATGTGCTTAGTCTTCAAGTGATGAACTGGGTTGTGAGCAATCTTGATGGCACTCTCATTGTCACAGAAGAGAGGCACATTCTTCATGTTGACGCCGTAGTCCTTGAGAGTTTGCTTCATCCATAGCAATTGAGCACAGCAAGAACCAGCGGCAATGTACTCAGCTTCAACAGTAGATAGTGATACATAGTTCTGTTTCTTCGAGGACCAACAGACCAAAGATCGTCCGAGGAAATGACATGTACCAGATGTTGACTTGCGGTCCACACGATCACCAGCATAGTCAGAGTCAGAATATCCAATGAGATCAAAAGCTGAGCCCTTGGGGTACCATAATCCAAGTGTTGGTGTGTGAGCTAGATATCGAAGAATATGCTTCACAGCCTTATGGCGTGATTCCTTCGGTGTAGCTTGAAATCAGGCACACATGCAAACACTAAGCATTATATCTGGCCCAGATGCACATAAGTACAATAAAGAACCAATCATGGAGCGGTATACCTTATGATCAAAGTCAGTACCATTTTCATCAGTGCACAGATGGCCATTTGTGGGCATAGGAATTTTGACGCCTTTGCAATCTTGCATGCCGAATTTCCTCGGTACATCCTTGAGGTATTTCTCCTGAGATATGAATATGCCATTGCGTTGCTGATGAATTTGAAGACCTAAGAAGAATTTCAACTCTCCCATCATAGACATTTGATATTCTTCACTCATCATATAGGCAAATTCATCACTATAACGTTGGTCAGTACAGCCAAAGATAATATCATCAACATATATTTGGCACACAAACAATTCACCATCATAAGATTTAGTGAAAACAGTAGGGTCGAGTGAACCGGGTTTGAAGCCTCTCTTCATGAAGAATTCCTTCAAGGTATCATACCACGCCCGAGGGGCCTGCTTGAGGCCATATAGGGCCTTGTTGAGTCTGAAGACTTTGTCAGGATTCTTTGGATCTTCAAAACCTGGGGGTTGAGCAACATATACTTCTTCCTCAAGCTTACCATTGAGGAATGCACTTTTCACATCCATTTGATATAAAGTGATATCATGATGGTTAGCATAAGCAATTAATATGCGAATAGCCTCAAGTCTAGCAACAGGTGCAAAAGTTTCATCGAAATCAATTCCTTCAACCTGTGTGTAGCCTTGAGCTACGAGCCGTGCCTTATTCCTCACCACAAAGGCCATTTTCATCTTGCTTGTTGCGGTAGATCCACTTTGTGCCAATGATATTGTGCTTGCGAGGATCTGGATGTTTGACCAGTTCCCAGACATTGTTGAGCTCGAACTGATGTAATTCTTCTTGCATGGCCTGAATCCACTCAGGCTCCAGAAATGCTTCATCTACCTTAGTGGGCTTTGTGATAGAGACAAAGGCATAGTGCCCACAAAAGTTAGATAAATGTGAAGCTTTTGAGCGTGTGAGAGGACCTGGAGCTTTGATGTCATTGATGATCTTTTCAACTTGCACTTCTTTTGCAATGTGAGGATAAGCTGGTTGTCGTTGAGGAATTTTATCAGCATTCTCTTCAGCACCATTTTCTTCAGTATTTTTCAGGTGCATTAGCTCGACGTTCTTCATGTTCTGGAATGAATTCTTCGGCAGATTCTTCACTAGGAATGACATCCTCAGTAGCCTTGAACTTGATAGTTTCCTTAGGTGCTGGTTCATCTATCATAGTACGTAGGTGCTCTCTTTGCGAGCCATTAGTTTCATCGAACCGCACATCTATAGTTTCAACAACCTTGTGAAGAACGTTGTTGAAGACTCTGTAGGTGTGCGAGTCCTTTCCGTAACCAAGCATAAAACCTTCATGTGCTTTCGGTGCAAATTTTGAGTTGTGATGAGGATCTCTAATCCAACATTTAGCACCGAAGACTTTGAAATAACTTACATTGGGTTTCTTATTAGTGAGGAGTTCATAGACAGTCTTCTTGAAGAATTTTTGAAGATATACTCTGTTGATGATGTGGCACGCAATATCAATTGCCTCAGTCTAGAAACGATGAGGCGTTTTGTATTCATCAAGCATTATGCGAGCCATCTCAGCAAGAGTCCTGTTCTTGCGCTCCACAACGCTGTTCTGCTGAGGAGTATAAGGAGCAGATAACTCATGAGTAATACCAAGTTCATCAAGATAGTCATCGAGACCAGAATTCTTGAACTCAGTGCCATTGTCACTTCTGATGTGCTTGATCTTCACACCAAAGTTGGTTGAAGCCCTCGAGGAAAATCATTTGAAGACTTCCTGCACTTCATGTTTGTAAGTAACAAGGTGTACCCATGTGTAACAAGAGTAATCATCAACAATAACAAAGCCATATTGAGATGCTTCATTTGAAACAGCAGAATAATGATTAGGACCAAAGAGATCCATGTGAAGCAATTCAAATGGGCGAGTGGTGGTCATGATAGTCTTCGCTGCATGCTTGGCCTTTGTCATCTTCCCAGCTTCACAGGCTCCACATAGGTGATCCTTGAGGAATTTGACATTCTCGATGCCAATGACATGCTTCTTCTTCGCAAGCGTGTGCAAATTCCTCATGCCTGCATGACCGAGTCGTCGATGCCAGAGCCAGCCTTCTGAAGCTTTTGCAAGTAGACACATGGCTGGTTGTGGTTCTGTAGAGAAATCAACAATATACAGGTCTCCTATCCTAAAGCCTTCGAAGACTTTGGAATTGTCAGCTTCCATAACCACAACACAACGGTACTTGCCAAAGACAACAACCATATCAAGATCACAAAGCACTGAGACATACATAAGGTTGTATCCTAGGGACTCAACAAGCATGACTTTGTCCATGTGTCGATCCTGTGTGATCGCAACCTTACCTAGACCCAATACCTGACTTTTTCCTTTGTCAGCAAAGATGATATGCTTCATATGCGACGGAGATAATGGAGCATCCATCAATAGATTCTTGTCACCAGTCATGTGATTTGTACATCCACTATCGAGGACCCACTCAATGGCTTTGGGTTGATCATCATGCAGATGAATTAGTGCAGCTTACAAACTCATATACTTCATCAGTGAAGAATATGACATCAATTCATCAGATCAATTTCATCAAGCAACAGAACAGATAAAGCAGTGTGAGGACGTGAGAAACGAAAGTTCATTTCTTCATGATTAGCCTGCGTCCTATCAGGCATACTCAGGTCTCCAGCAAATTCTTCAGACGATTACGTACGTCTGGAGACCTGACCCTGCAGAAGAGATTAGTTCTTTTTCTTCACCACCCACATCTGAAGGGGTGGCAAAGAGTTCATCACTCTGCGAGCTCCATACGAGAAGGATGGCATAGAAGCCAGTCCATTTCGTTTCATATAAGAGGGGTTTGAGTAAGCATAAGAGTAGGCAGAGAAATTCTTCGAGGTCTTATGGACATAATGATTTGAAGAATAATGCACATATCCATAATCCTTAGATCTTCCCTGCGAAACAGACGGGTTAGCACGATGATGTTCATATGAGGACTTTGATCCTTTTGAGGAATATGATCCATGTGAAGAGTTTGGTCCGTATGAGGACTTGGATCCATATGAAGAATTTGATCTGGGGTTCCTATTCTTCACAGGTGGCGTCATGATGACATTCACCTGAAGATTTTCAAGGCATCTTTTGGGAACCCAGATTTTCTTCATAGGGGGACCATTCCTGCAGTTAGTGCCAACATATCTAGCAAATACTTCACCATTCTGATTTTTGAACAGTTTATAGTTGGAGTCAAATGACTCATCATCAGAACGAGGAGATTCACATGCAAATCCAGATAAGTTAGATGGATCAACTGGAGGTCCCTTTGCATCAACCCATGTAGTTTTGGGGTACCGCTCAGGCTTCCAATATGTACCATCACCATTGAGTTTCCTCTCAAAGGCAATACCCTCTTTCCTAGGGTTCCTGTTGAGGATCTGCTTTTTAAACACATCACAAAGAGTTTGATGCCCTTTGAGGCTTTTGTACATGCCTGACATGTGCAATTCCTTCAGCCCTGCATCGTCAGTGATACTAGCAATGTCCTCAGATGAGGAATTAGTGATAGCAGAGGCATGTGAAGAATTTGAAACATTAGCAGCATTTGAACATTCAGGTGAAGAATTAGCAGATTCACGTTCAATGCATTTCAAACAAGGAGGAAGAAATTCTTCCTGAGAAGCGCTGATTTGTTGAGAAAGTAATGAATCGCGCTCCTTCTGAAGATCTTCATAACTCACTCTTAGCATCTCAAGGTCTTGCTTTCTTTGAAGAAATTCATAAGAAAGCTTCTCATGGTCAGATAAGAGAGTGTTATGATGACCTTGAAGATTCTCAAACCTAGTCTGAAGTCTCTGAGATTTTCAGTCAAGGCTTTAGTGCGATCCATTTCTTCACCCAACATATCATCACTTTTGTCTAGCATGTTTTGATCCTTTTCAAGAGCCCTTTGTTGTTTTATGGCAATCTTAGCAAGTTTAGAATAGCTGGGCTTAAGGTTTTCATCAGATTCATGTTCACTTGATTTAGAGGAGGTATATTTGAGTACCGTGGCACCCTTTGCCATGAAGCAATAGGTGGGAGCGTAGTCATCATCGCCTTCATCAGCCTTGTTGGTGAGGTCATTTTCTTCAGTGTTGAAGATAGACTTGCTGACGAATGCAGTAGCGAGAGCTAGGCTCGCCACTCCAGATTCGGACTCCTCAGATGTCTATCTTCCTCATTTTCCTCAGATTCAGCCTCAGAGTCCATTTCCTTGCCAATGAATGCCCTAGCCTTCTTGGAGCTGCTCTTCTTGTGATATGAAGGCTTTGAGGATTTTGATGATGAAGATTTTGTGGATTTCTTATTTTTCTTCGCATCATCAGAATTGTAATCCTTGTATTTCTTCTTCTTTGATTCCTTTTCCTACTGAGGACAATCTTGAATGTAATGTCCAGGTTTCTTGCATTTGTGATAGAGCCTCCTCTTCTAGTCACTGGATGAGGAATCATTGCTCCTTGTGGGTCTTCCAAAGCGACCATGTCTTGAGAACTTTTGGAACTTCTTCACGAGAAGAGATAGATCATGGCTTAGTTCTTCAGGATCAACAAGGCTGCTACCAGAGTCTTCATCTTCGGACTCAGATACTGCCTTGGCCTACAGTGCACGTGATCTGCCATAGCTCGAACCATAGAGATCTCTTTTTTCAGCAAGTTGGAACTCATGAGTATTTAGCCTCTCGAGAATATCAGCAGGATCAAGTGACTTGTAATCAGCACGTTCTTGTATCATCAATGCCAGAGTGTCAAATGAGGAATCAAGCGATCTCAGCAATTTCTTCACCACCTCATGGTCGGTGATGTCAGTGGCACCAAGTGCTTGAAGCTCATTTAAGATGTCAGTGAGGCGATCGAAGGTTTGTTGAACATTTTCATTGTCGAGTCTTTTGAAGCGATTGAAGAGATTGCGAAGAACATCAACTCAAGAGTCACGCTGTGTTGAGACTCCTTCATTCACTTTGGACAACCTGTCCTAGATAAGCTTCGCTGTCTCCAAAGCACTCACTCTGCCATACTGTCCTTTGCTCAGATGGCCACATATGATATTCTTCGCTTGAGAGTCGAGTTGCTTGAATCTCTTCACATCAGCAGCATTCAGAGAAGGTGTGACTGAGGGAACACCATTTTCCACAACATACCAGAGATCGTTATCAATTGCCTCAAGATGCATTCGCATCTTATTCTTCCAGTAGGGGTAGTCCGTCCCATCGAAGGTAGGACACCCAGCAGAGACCTTGATCATATCTACGGTCGACATAACTAAAACTCCAGGTGGTTAAACCAAAATCACACAGAACAAGGGAGTACCTTGCTCTGATACCAATTGAAAGTGCGTTATATCGACTAGAGTGGGGTGAATAGGTGATTTTTATGAAATTCTTCACTGAGGAATTTGCCGGTGAGGAAATTCCTTAACGAAGAACTACTAGAAGCGGAATAAGTACTCAAAAGTAAACATAACAGAATACAAGCATAGTCATCATGATGAAATGAAGACAGGCACATAGTACAGGAAGCATAAGCACATGATAACACAAGATGAAGACAAACAGACTGAAGAAATTGAACTGAGGAAATTGAGAAAGTCTTCAGTCAAAGTCTTCAAACACAGATATGAACAAGCACACAACATAGTTATGAGGAAATGAAAGAGTAGAGGAAATAGAACCAGTAAGCTTGGTGAAGAAAAACGATTTGGTAGACCAGTTCCAACTGCTATCTCAGTTGTACATCTGGTTGGAGCGGCTGAGTATTTAAACTCGAGGACACTGTAAGTGCATCTAGTGCCCCTTAGTGATTTTGGTGTATTGAAGACTTATAGGTTAAGGGACTAATGTGTTTATGAGTGTACACAGGTCTATAAGTCTATGAGGAGCTTGATATTTACAGAGAAAGTCGACCCCTAAAAATGAAGTTCTTCGTCTGAAGACTTTGGTATTCTGAAGACTTTGAAAGTGAAGAAATTGGTGTGACCTTGAAGACTTGGTATTCATTCGAGGAACATGAAGCGTGAAGACTTTTGTTTTCGTAGTTTCATTTTCTCTTTCTTGAGTCATAGGAAACACCGTACTGTTAAAGGGGGTCGAGGAAATACTAAGGAAAAATTTCCAAGTGATGCTCATCTCAAAATCCTACACCTACCAATCCCTTCGAGTGAAGCCATTGGAAATCTCATATAGTCTAGTCATATTCTTCAGTGACAGAGACGAAGTTCTTCTGGTCTCTGAGGAATTTGCTCTGACTGAGGAGTTAGGAATTCGCCAGTGCGGATTTCCTACACAGTGAGGAACATGATAGCCCTGAGGATTTTGCTACTCAAAATTCCGACCATTGTTGTGCTATGCGCTAGCTGTCCCAAAATATCTATCCATCTAACGGTCATATCATTGAAGGGAATTTATGTCTTATCATGTCGGGCTGCTCCGAGAGAAACTGACACTTGTCATTTGAGAGCAACCCATCCTCTGAGGACTTTGAGTGAAAATCATCAAGTGAGGAAAAACCCCAAACCCAAACACCTACAAACCCCAAGTGATTGAGCATCACTGAAGAGATTGATCATGCGTGGATCCGACGCTTGTTACCTTTGAAGACTGTGCTTCTTCCAGACGGTTAGGCATCATGGTCTAGAGCATCCAATAGGAATTGTGGATCACCGAGTGACCAAGTTTGTGAAGGTTCAGAAGTCACCTAAAGACTTACCACGAGTGATTGGACGAGGTCTGTGTGACCTTAGTTCAAGGAGAATACGGTGAGGACTGGGTGTCCTGAGCTGCGTGTTCAGGACTGGGTGTCCGGGACTGTGTGTCCTCCAGTTTAAATACTCAGCCGCTCCAACCAGACGTACAACTGAGACAGCAGTTGGAACTGGTCTACCAAATCATTGTCTTCACCAAGCTTACTGGTTCTATTCCCTCAACTCGTTCATTTCCTCATATTTGTGTTGTGTGTTTGTTCATATCTGTGTTTGAAGACTTTGACTGAAGACTTTCTCAATTTCCTCAGTTCAATTTCTTCAGTCTGTTTGTCTTCATCCTGTGCTTACGCTACCTGTACTCTATGCCTGTCTTCATTTCATCATGATGACCATGCTTGTATTCTGTTATATTTACTTTTGAGTACTTATTCTGCTACTAGTAGTTCTTCGCTAAGGAATTTCCTCATCGGCAAATTCCTCAGTGAAGAATTTCATAAAAATCACCTATTCACCCCCCTCTAGTCGATATAACGCACTTTCAATTGGTATCAGAGCAAGGTACTCCCTTGTTCTGTGTGATTTTAGTTTAACCGCCTGGAGTTTAGTTATGTCGACCACAGGTATGATCAAGGTATCTGCTGGGTGTCCTACCTTCGATGGGACGGACTACCCCTACTGGAACAATAAGATGTGAATGCATCTTGAGGCAATTGATAACGATCTCTGGTATGTTGTGGAAATGGTGTTCCCTCAGTCACACCTTCTGTAAGTGCATCTAGTGCCACCCCTAGTTGGTTTTGGAGTATTGACGACAAACCTAGTTGAGGGACTAATGTGTTTGTGAGAATTGCAGGATAACACAGGTAGAAGTCCCTCATTGATTCGGTTTTCCTACCAGAGATGACCCCTAAAAATTTATGAACACATTGAAGTCAAAGGTGGTATGTGAAGACAGTCACATTGAAGACTATGACAAGAGAAGACATGCGTGACCCCTAAAAATTTAGCAGTTTCGTCGTTCTGTGTTTTTCTTTGTTGAGTCATAGGAACCACCGTACTGTTAAGTGGGGTCCAAGAGAACCAGTCAGAATGACTGAAGTGATGCTTAACCAAAATCCTATGTCTTCGAGTGAAGACTATGAGAGCAAATCTTGTCCAGAGTTGGATAAGTCAGCTTTGCTTGTAGCCCAAGTAAAGTTGCCATGTGTGTTTGAAATCTGACCGTGCGAACACGTGTCAGTTCCTTAGTGACCCAGGGTCATTTCGGACAAATTAGGTCGGGTTGCCTGGTGGCTATAAATAGCTCACCCCCTACAACCATAAACGGTTGGCTGCTCAGAGTTAAAGCACGGCTTTTGTCATTTGAGAGCAACCCACCCTGAAGCCTTTGAGAGAGAATTCCTTGAGAGGATAAAGCCCTAACCACCCACAGCCAAAGAGTGTTAGGCATCACTTAAGTCTTCTTATCTGTGTGATCTGAAGACTTATTACACTTGAGGACTGTGAATCCTCCAGCTGGTTAGGCGTCGCGTTCTGAGCATCCAAGAGTCATTGTGGATCGCCGGTGAACGAAGTCTGTGAAGGTTTGGAAGTCTACCTTGAAAACTTACCAGAGTGATTGGGCGAGGACTGGGTGTCCTTAGCTCAAGGGGAATAAGGTGAAGACGAGGTCTTCTGAGTTGAATCTCAACCTCCCTAACCAGATGTACAGTTGTCACAACAACTGGAACTGGTCCAACAAATCATTGTCTTCAACGAGTCACTGGTTTCATCCTTCCCTTCCCTTTACTTACTGTTGGTCCTTGTGAAGTCATTGTATGATTGCATCACCATTTGACTTCACTGAGTGATTACTTGTTCTGATTAGCTTCACAATATCTTCCTACCTGATCCTTACTGCCTAGCTGCTATTAGTCATTGTGCTTTCACTTCATTGAATACTTGACTATGGTTTGCCTAGTGTAGTCTACCTTCCGCTGCATGGTAATAGGTTTATTTCTATCGTCTGTCTTCGAAACTTACATGTTTTGAAGACTTTCATAAAAATCGCCTATTCACCCCCCCTCTAGTCGATCACTAGCACTTTCAATTGGTATCAGAGCAAGGTACTCCCTTGTTCTGTGTGATTCGGTTTAACCACCTGGAGTTTTAGCTATGTCGACTACAGGGATAATTAAAGTCTCCTTTGCGTGCCCCGTCTTCGATGGAACTGAATATCCCTACTGGAAGAATAAGATGCGCATGCATCTTGAAGCCATTGATGTCGACCTATGGTATGTCATCAAGAACGGCGTTCCCAAGGCTGGAGAAGGTGTCACTACTGCTGATGTCAAGAAGTTCGTTCAACTGGACTCTGCTGCCAAGAATATCATCTGTGGTCATCTGACCAAAGGACAGTATGGCCGCGTGAGTGCTTTGGAAACATCTAAGCTAGTCTAGGACTGGCTCTCCAAGGTCAACGAAGGCGTCTCAACCCAGAGAGATCAGAGAATCAGTGTCCTTCGCAACCTCTTCAACCGCTTCAAGAGAAATGACAATGAGAATGTCCAGCTCACGTTTGATCGACTCACTGACATCACAAATGAGCTTCAAGCCCTCGACGCTACTGAGATCACCAAGCATGAAGTCGTCAAGACACTCCTGAGATCACTTGACAGTTCATTTGACACCCTAGCCCTGATGATTCAAGAACTTCCTGATTTCAAGACACTCGATCCGTCTGACATACTTGAGAGGCTCAACACACACGAGTTTCAGCTTTCTGAGAAAAGAGACATCTACGGTCCCAACTATGGGCGAACTTGTGCCTTGAAGGCAAAGGCTGTCTCCTCATTTGAAGAAGAATCTGACAGCAGTTCTGATGATCCTGAAGACATTGGAAAGGAGCTTGCTATGCTTGTGAAGAAGGTCCAAAAATTCACCAAGAACAAAGGCTTCAGAAAGTCTTCACGATCAAGCTCAATGAATGATGAAGCTTCTGCTCATGACTACAAGAAGAGAACATGTCACAAGTGCAAGAAACCTGGCCACTACATCTCTGAGTGTCCATAGTGGGACAATGAGAAAAAGAAGAAGAAGAAGAGCAAGGAGTATGACTCCGACGACAAGAAGAAGAAATACTCAAAGTCTTCTTCCAAGTCTTCCTCCAAGTCTTCATCACACAAGAAGAGCTCATCTGGCAAGGCACGTGTGTTTGTTGGCAAGGAAATGGATTCTGAGGAGGAGTCCGCTTCTGAGGAGGCGGAGGTGGAGTCTGAGGAGGAGTCCGATTCTGGCGTTGCGAGTCTGGCTACAACATACGTTGCCAAGTCCATCTTCAACACTGAAGACAATGACTTCATCACCGACACCGATGCAAATGACAAGGACTACTCCACTCCTTCCTACTGCTTCATGGCACGCGGTGCCAAGGTAAACACATGCACTACTCACTATCAAACATCTAGTGATGATGACTCTGATTGTGGTTCCAAACCCAGCTACAAAACACTTGCTAAAATTGCAACTGAACAACAGAAAGCTATGGAACACATTCAAAAACTGTTAGACAAAAGCGATGATCTTTTAGACGCTGAAATGACTCAATCTCAGTCCTTAATTGAAGATATAAAAAATCTTCACGTTAAGTATAAGGAACTTGAAAGTCGTCATGAAACGCTCTCAACAACTCATGAAAGGCTTTCCTATGATTATCTTCAAAGGAAGCAAGATCTTGAGAAATTGAGAGCGGCTCATGAAGATCTTCAAAAGGAAAACGAGTCACTTCGCGCCGAACAGATCAGTTCAGCTCATGAAGGATTTGAACCACCATGTCTTAAATGCATTGAGCGTGATAACGCTACTTCTGTTGCTGAATGTTCTACTGCTGCTACTATTGCAATATCTTCAACTGTTGATGTGGTAACTAACCCCTTTGCTGAGGATACCACTGCTATTGCTGATGAGAATGCTAGGTTGAAGACACTGCTTGAAATAGGGATGTACAAAAGTCTCAAAGGGCATCAGACACTATGTGATGTCCTCAAAAGGCAGATCCTGAACCGAAACCCTAGGAAAGAGGGTGTTGGGTTCGAAAGGAAAATGAATGCTGATGGCTCTTACTAGAAACCCGAGCAGTACCCCAAAACCACATGGGTTGCTGCAAAGGAACCTTCAGCGGATCCATCCTCCCTATCTGGCTTCACTTGTGCTAATCCCATTATTATTGATGAATCCTTTGATGCAAACTATAAACTGTTTAAGAATCAGAATGGTGAAGTGTTTGCCAGGTATATTGGCACTAACTGCAGGAATGGACCGCCTATGAAGAAGATCTGGGTGCCAAAAAGGTGTTTGGAGAATCTTCCTGTGAATGTCATCATGACACCACATGTGAAGAAGACAAACCCCAGACCACAGGCTTCATACGGTCCAAAGGCTTCATATAGACAGAGGACTCACCTGAGTCGCACTAACGCAAATGTTTTGCAGGGAAACCATACCCAGGCCTGTGAATATGAGCGCGTTTCATCAAACCGCCATGTTCATAAGACCAAGAACTATTCTGCTTATTCTTATGAGTACTATTGTCCACCTGCAAGACTTTTTGCTAGGGCTCCAAAGCCAAAGTTCTCAGATGATGCACTTAGACTCATTGCTTCGAAGCCACCCTTGAAGATGTGGGTGACTAAGAAAGCTTAACTCTCTTTTGCAGGGAAAGGTCTCCAGCCGAAAACCAAAATTGTCTAACACTATTGCTGGGGACCTTAAACATCTTGTAGGGCGCAAGATCAAATGCCCAAATGGTCTTATTATGTACTTTGTTCCTGGATCACTTGCTACTTGCCCTATCAGTCCTAATCTCGAATCCACTGGTTCGTCAAATGTTTTTGCTTCACAATTCTCTTCGTGAAGCCTATCCCCCTAACTGCACTGTAGGGTATGACACCAGCTGCTTTAGAATGGATTATTGATAGTGGGTGTACAAATCACATGACTGGCAAGCGAAGCCTTCTCATGGACTCAACTTTACGTCCATCTGACAAAAGTCACATCACATTTGCTGACACTGGTAAAAGCAAGGTATTGGGTCTAGGTAGAGTTGCAATCTCAAAGGATCAACACATGGATAAAGTCATGCTTGTTGAATCCCTTGGTTTCAACTTAATGTCTATCTCAATGCTTTGCGATTTAAACATGATTGTGATGTTTGGAAAATATCGTTGCCTTGTACTAATGGAATCTGACAAGTCTCTAGTGTTTGAAGGGTATCGGAAAGATGATTTGTACGTGGTAGATTTCTCAGCAGGACCACAACTTGCAGTATGTCTTCTAGCAAAAGCTTCTGAATGCTGGCTCTGGCATCGAAGGCTAGGGCATGCTGGCATGAGGAACCTCCACACCCTTGCAAGGAAGAAGCATGTCATAGGCATCAAGGGCGTCAAGTTCAAGAAGGATCACTTATGCGGTGCCTGTGAAGCAGGAAAGATGACGAGGGCCAAGCATCCCTCGAAGACAATCATGACAACGACTCAACCCTTCGAACTGCTCCACATGGATCTTTTCGGTCCCACTCATTACTCAACTCTTACTACCACTGCTTGTCTCTATGGCTTTGTCATTGTTGATGATTATTCAAGATATACTTGGGTGCATATAATCCTCTACAAGGCTGAAGTGCAGGATGTCTTCAGACGCTTCGCCAGTCGAGCAATGAACAACTATGGCGCCATGATAAAGCACATCAGAAGTGACAATGGCACTGAATTCAAGAACATTGGCCTAGATACATATCTTGATACCTTAGGCATCACACATGAATTCTCAGCTCCGTACACGCCACAGCAGAATGGCGTCGTCGAACGCAAGAACAGAACTCTTATTGAGATGGCCCAGACGATGCTTGATGAATACAAGACTCCAAGAAAGTTCTGGCCTGAAGCCATTGATACTGCATGCCATATCATCAACCGTGTTTATCTTCACAAGCTTCTGAACAAGACATCCTATGAGCTCCTTACTAGCAAGAAGCCAAACGTCAGTTACTTCAGAGTATTTGGCGCCAGGTGCTGGATCAAGGATCCACATCACACTTCAAAATTTGCACCAAAAGCACATGAGGGTTTTATGCTTGGATATGGAAAGGATTCGCACTCCTACAGAGTCTTCAACCTTTTTCACTATAAAGTGGTTGAAACAGTGGATGTGCGGTTTGATGAGACGAACGGCTCACAAAGAGAGCACCTGCCAAATGTGCTAGATGAAGTTCCATCCAGTGAATCAATCAAACTTATGGGAACTGGAGAAATCATACCGTCTAAAGCTCAGCCTGAAGAGGAACTTATCATCTCCGCACCTGATCAACCTGAAGACAATGCTCAGCCTGAAGACAACCCCTCTAATGATGACAATGATCAGCAAGAGCAAAATCTTCGTCCTGTACATCCTCGTGTTGCAAATGAAGTACAGATTGAGAGAATAATTGATAGCATCAATGCACCAGGTCCACTCACTCGTTCAAGGGCAACACAGCTAGCAAATTTTTGTGGGCACTTCGCATTCGTCTCAATATCTGAACCCAAGAAAGTTGAAGAAGCCTTCATGGAACCTGAATGGATTCAAGCTATGCAAGAAGAGCTTCAACAGTTTGAGCTGAATAATGTAGGGAACTGGTTAAGCGTCCTGATCCTCGCAAGCACAATATAATAGGCACCAAATGGATAGATCGCAACAAGCAAGATGAGCATGGTCAAGTTGTTAGAAACACAGCTCGTCTCGTTGCTCAAGGGTACACTCAAGTTGAAGGGATTGACTTCGATGAAACATTTGCTCCTGTGGCTAGACTTGAAGCCATACGCATACTGCTGGCCTATGCAAATCATCATAATATACTTCTATATCAAATGGATGTGAAGAGCGCTTTTCTCAATGGCAAGATTGAAGAAGAAGTGTATGTTGCACAACCGCCTGGATTTGAAGATCAAAAACATCCTGACATGGTGTACAAGCTCAACAAGGCATTGTATGGCCTCAAACAAGCC
The DNA here is from genome assembly GCF_002162155.2 of Triticum dicoccoides. NCBI lineage: Eukaryota > Viridiplantae > Streptophyta > Magnoliopsida > Poales > Poaceae > Triticum > Triticum dicoccoides. Next base: position 173,243,167 of record NC_041382.1, on the reverse strand, counting down.
CCTCGGGCTTGGTATGACACACTCAAAGACTTCCTAAAAAGCAAAGGCTTCAAATCTGGTTCCCTCGACCCCACTCTCTTCACGAAGACATATGATGGTGAACTGTTTGTGTGCCAAATATATGTGGATGACATTATCTTTGGCTGCACCAATCAGAAATACAGTGAAGAGTTTGGATATATGATGCAAGAGCAATATCAGATGTCCATGATGGGTGAGCTGAAGTTCTTCCTTGGTCTTCAAATATGTCAGCAACGCAACGGCATCTTCATATATCAAGAGAAGTACCTCAAAGATTGCCTGAAGAAATTTGGTATGCAAGATTGCAAAGGCTTCACGACGCCAATGCCAGCCAAACATCATCTGGGTCCCGATGACAATGGTAAAGAGTTCGATCAAAAGGTATACCGCTCCATGATTGATTCTTTACTTTATCTATGTGCATCTAGGCTAGATATTATGCTTAGTGTTTGCATGTGTGCTCGATTCCAAGCGGCACCAAAGGAATCGCATCACTTAGCTGTGAAGCAAATTCTTCGATATTTGGCTTACACCCCAACACTAGGATTATGGTATCCAAAGGGCTTAGAGTTTGATCTGGTTGGATTCTTGGATGCTGATTATGCTGGTGACAAGGTGGATCGCAAGTCTACATCAGGCACATGTCATTTTCTGGGACGATCACTTGTATGTTGGTCTTCAAAGAAGCAGAACTGTGTATCTCTCTCCACTCCTGAATCTGAATACATTGCTACTGGATCTTGCTGCGCTCAGCTTTTGTGGATGAAGCAAACACTCAAAGACTATGGCATTCATCTGAAGCAAGTGCCACTCTACTGCAACAACGAAAGCGCCATCAAGATCGCCAACAACCCAGTTCAGCACTCGAAGCCAAAGCACATTGAAATTCATCATCACTTTCTCAGAGATCATGTTGTGAAGGAAGATATTGATATCATACACGTCAACACTGAAGAGCAATTGGCAGATATCTTCACCAAGCCCTTGGATGAGAAGAGATTTTGCAAGTTACGGTGTGAGCTAAATATCTTGGAATCCTCAAGTCCTGTGATCAGGCACACATCCTAACACTTATGCATATTGATGACTTAGATGTGCAACACATGAGGTAAAGTATATCTTCAATCAATGAAGACATACATTCTAAGTGTGAATACATTAATGTGGAATTTGACTTCGGAGCGCCATGATAATTGTGCACCGTGTCTAGGGTCTAATACTTCCTATATGGTGGGTAACGCCACCACCAAATTATTCTGTTTGAAGTGTTTCACCCATGCGTTGCATTTGCTATGTCTTCACATTTGGTTTGGCTTCAATCTCAACCTGTCTTCATGATTATCTTCACTATGTTGATTATATATATATATATACTAGTGTTCTGTCCTCTACAACATTCACTTATAGCTATGTCTTCTTGTTGAATCTTTTGAACTAAGTGAATGTGATCGGACCCTAACCTCTCTATGCTTTCTATCTCAAACTCTATCTCTCCAAATCATATGCATTCTCTTGAAACTGTCGAATGTCTTCTCTGCATCCTTGTCAGCAGAAGACACAGAGACAAACATTAAGTCTGCTTTCAATGCTAATTCCTTCACCTGAAACCCGGAGAAGTGGGAGCGACCACCCGACAATCCAGGCATGTGTGGGAACGTGGAACAACCTCCGATATGTTGCATGATGGCCACGTGTCCTTCAGATGTGAATCACCAGGGGCACCTGTGCAATAACCCTGTGTCGTCCCTGTCCCTATAAATACACGCCTCACCACAGTCATTATCCTTTCTTCCACTCTCGCACAAACCCTAGTGCCACCGCCAGCCCTCGACGACGCCGGCGACGAAGCGCTTAGCTGCCGCGACCTCTCCGACACCGTCTTCATGCCGGCAGCGAACATCGTCTTCTCCGTCGTCGCCGTAGGTGTTCTCCATCGCCAAGTTAGGGCATGGACGATCGAACTGCTCGGCCTCCTCTTCCACTCCGTCTAGGAGTTCTTCGTGTGGTAAATAAAACTTCCTATTTACAGCCCCTTTGATCCTATAGATTCGTCACTTTCTACCACAAGCAGTTTCTGTTCACACAAGTTGGATCTATTTCATACTGCATCTCATAATATGCCTAGTATGTTCATTTATGCTTCACAAAGTAGTTAGATTCCTCACTTGTACTGATCCATGGATTCGTACAAATCTGGAACCAACTCCTTATCTATGAGTGAATGTCTTCACACGATGAGGTCAATGTCTTCTAAACTGATTTATCTTCAAAATCTTCTGAGAATGCATATGACCTCTTCCCCTTCCCTCGCACCTTAATACTGTCACAGGTACACGTCCGTGGGAGAATCCATTGGTTCTCATAGTCTGCATTCATTTGCAGAATTCTTACAACATCATATAAATTCTCCCAAAGCCAGTTCCTGTTTGTCCAGCAAGCGAAAGCCTTTGAACGTGTTGAAGCCATTCAGTTTAAAGTTCATGGCTGGAGAGAAATCAGTAAGGAAGGGTGGCAGAAAGCGTCGAGGTGAAACATCAAGAAATCTGCCCGATGACCTCTTAGAGCTGTACAAGACAGATCCAGAAGAGGATTACAATCAGCGCAAGACCCGAATCCAATGGATTCGAAGATATTGGGCAGAACAATGGTTCAAGTACCGGTTTGTGACCAAGGAATATGCTGAGAAGAATGCCATCAAGCGACCATGGGGAGACATCCTATACAGAAATCTTCAACCCAGGTCCAGAGATGAAGTCATTGAACAAGGCTTCTATCCCTGCAGGGTCCGTGGACCACAGCCTGCGGATGCTGACCCATCGTCATTACTATGGTGTCGTGACGACAATCTGTTCAAGCGCAACTTCTAGTTTGCCCAGAATTCGGCGAAGCAGAACAAGAAGTCATTGGGACTAGACTTCAACCCTGGTCCCTCTGTGTAACACCCTCGATGCGACTATAGCTCCCACGTGTCGAGGCACGACTTAGAGACATAATCGCATTGAAGGCATATGTCTCTAAGTCGTGCCTCGACACGTGGGAGCTATAGTTGCATCGAGGGTGTTACAAGTTGGTAATCAGAGCCTTCCCCGACCTTAGGAGCCCCATTGGTTGATCGTTTTTAGCAGCCGAGTTGTGTCTAGAAAAATGTTTTGAGTCATTTAGGAATTATATATCAGAGAGTTTAGGAATTCTTTTTACTTCCCAGTCTCCTCATCGCTCTGGTAAGGCATCCTGACGTAGAGTTTTGACTCTTCTCTTCTGAAATTTCACTAAAAAAAATTTAGGATCACGCGGGTATCTTGGAATCGTTCCGATGGTTTTATGACGAGAACATTGTCTTGGTGCCTCTTGTCTGGGGTTTTGTGGAAGTGTCCCGGGGAGTTGAGCTCTGAGGTGTTGTCGTCATAATTTTATTGTTGCAGTTCTGGAATACCTGAGTTTAGTACACCGACATCAAAAATCTCTTTTATGCAGTTCGTTGGTGAGATAACCTTGACGCCACCCAGTACTGGGGCAGGAGTTCGGGAGTATCGCCATAACTTGTATAACGGATGCTTTTCAAAGGTTGAGGTAGACGATTTCCGAAGTTTTCTCGGTTATGTGTTGAAGGATGGATACAGCTGGATGTAGGATTTGCTAGATGTGGGTGAGATATTATGCTTCCCCTGTATCCCCAACACCTGATTGCATAACCGGAAAGGTTCGGGAGTTTCATAAGTGGGAATTCAAGTAGCTCTTAGGATATCTTTCCGACAGATGTATGATATGAAATTGGGGTTCGACGTCTAGTGGTCCGCCTATTCACGGTCGGTTTTACAGTGGTCTCGTTGTGTCTTAAAGAGTCCTTGGCTTTGCTGACTCGGGGACGCTTCGTATGTCATGTGCACTGCCTTGTACATGATGGTGATGTACGATCGAGCCCGTGTAGGCCCCACCACGAAAACTTCAGACGAAATCTCTATCATATGTTTGTTCCGGCTTATTCTGCAAGCCCATCCTTTGTTTTGTTTCGAGTTGTGGTATTCGAGTTGCTTCGAAGTCAAAAGTTGATTCCATATCTTTTCCTAAGCGGTGTTCTCATACTCCGAGGTGAAGACTAATCCTTCTTGATAATCGAGATTGTCTTGTCAATCCTTTTCAACCGGTGTGTCTCTCTTCAAGTGGGTCAAATCTTGTCAATTTTCGCAAGATCAATTATCAGTCCTTCTCAACGTTGTTTGTTTCATCTGCCCTCAAGTTGCCTTTGTTTTTTTCCCACCCAACCACCCCTTTTTCTTCAAGGACTCAGATTTCTTAATCGAGTATCCATCTTATTGATGTGAAGCCTCTCCATTCTTTTTCTATCAATATTCTTATCTGGTGATTCTCATGAAGATTCTAACGGAGCTTCAAGTCCGTCTCTCATCACTCGTTTTCTTCTCCGATGGAACCCCTTCAAGCTTTCGGTGTTGATCATATTCTTTTCTATATTTCAAATGCTTTTCTCGTGCCGGTGCACCTCATAACCATTCATTTCTCACTATTCATTTGTTCCGGAGTGCTCAAGATATCTCAAAGATTCGTGCTTACACTCTGCTTACGTTCAAGCTCTTTCGAGGACGTTATCTCATTCAAGCCATTTAATTCAACCGGTGCTTTCTCTCTTGTAAATCGTTCAACGGTGTTTTCTTTTGAGTGGGTCCTAACCCACAGATCTTTTCCCAGGATCTTACCTGACTCTTCCTATTTTCCCAGAGCTATCCTAAATTCTTTTCAAAGTTTGACGTAAGAATGAATTATCATTAGTCAAATGCCTTTCTCCAAGATCTGTCAAATTCTTTTCATCGTTGGCTCAACCTCTTCACTTTTGACTCTTTCGGAGTATCTCAACTATTCATGGTGGTGTTCTCGTCGTCATTCTCGGATTTTAAAGACCGAAGAAGAGTTTTACCTCCATATCTTATCCGTTCTCTCAAAAAATCGTGGTTCTAATTCGAGGTCATCCTCTCATTTGTTTGATTGTGAGAATTCTTTTATCCATCTGGAGCAATTCGGGAGCCTTTTCAGTTTGTTCATCCGGAGCCCATCACCTCAGAAGTATTCATTCTCAGCTTTGAGCTCTCATTCTCCAAATCATATCGGTGCTTAAATCAAGGATTCTCTAATCAACTCATAATCCCTTCGTTCTCATGTATCTAGATTCTCTCATGTATCCTCGTTCATTTCATAATTATTCCCGGTGTTTCTTTATCTTACTTCGTTCATTTCCAATTCTTATGGTGGTTCGTTCAAGATTTCTCTTCCTTGTTTATCATATCAATACATTCATTGTTCCAAATTCCACCGGCGGTTCCATCAAGTCCTTATCAAGTTATCGATATCTCTCTTAATCTTTTCTACGAGAATAAGTAGGGTGCCAAATCCGTTGATTGTCATCAATTTAATTGGTGAAGGTTAAGCATAACGTAATACTTATTCTTGTTTCTTCCATATGTTAATCTTTCTCCCGGAGTTTGTTCACGATGATTAAATTCTTGGTTTCAAGTGCTCATCTTTCTTTTCCCAGAGATCCAAGCTCTCGCAATTATATCACCACGAAGCTCCATCTAAATCATCGCAAGGTTTCACCTTGTATTTTCAACTTCTCTTTCTTTCGTTTTGATCATTCTTTTGTTTACCGGAATTCTTCATGGAGGCTCTACATGATGGTTCACCAAGGATTTAATTCCTTCTCGAAGTGTTCATCGAGATTCTTTTCAGAGGAGCTCAAGCATTCTTCTTCTTGTAATCCGGTGTTCAATTCTTTCTACCGTGATATTTGAGGTGGTATTATGTCATTCTTGGTAATTTGAGTTCATGATTCACATGTTGTCAAGATTGGGATATTTTAAATCCATCAATCTCATCATTGGAGTTATCTTGGGCTATATTTCACCTAAAAACGTCCCTAAGGATTGTTGCTATTTATGGTGCTCATATAGGACCCAAGTTCTTCTTTATCCTCCCGGTGAAATACTTTCTCGTCTCCTTGTTCAAATAAATACAATTCTTTTCCCGTGAGTGGTAGGTTGTCACCTCATAATTTGAGATGTATTCCATAAGACCATATCAAGTGTATTATTTTCGTTGTTGGTGTTCCAACAACTCCGTTCGACCCTTCTCCTAAAGATGCCTTTTCAAACTCTTTGTGACAGAAGTTGGCATTTTCTTCTCCATTCTTTATTTTAATCATCTATCTTCTATTACTCTCTCCCGGAGGAATTGTGTTGCTGCTCTCTTCAAACATTCTTCTTGTCCTTATCATGCTTATCCTCTTAACCGGAGTGTTGTGCCCCTTTGCTCAAGTTCTTTCATTTCATCAAGTCTTCATCTCTTTTCAACCGAAGTGCTACCCGAATCGGTTCTTTCTTATTTCTCTTTCTTAACGGAGTGCTTTCAACTTTGTTCTTCTCCGTTGTTTTATTTCTTTCAATTTGTTCAACCTTTTTAAGGTTCTTTGGTTTCAGTCGTTTGTCAAAGAAGCAATTTTTTTTACCTCTTCTCTTATCTCTTCCGTTGTCCCTCCGGTGCCACTCTAGATCTCGGGACGAGATCCTCTCGTAGTGGTGGAGTGTTGTAACGCCCCGAGACCGATGTGCCAGGTGTCGCCAGTTATTCGCTGTTGTTGCCTTGTCATTGCTAGCGTGTCATGCATTGCATATCATGTCATCATGTGCATTTCATTTGCATACATGTTCGTCTCATGCATCCGAGCATTTTCCCCGTTGTCTGTTTTGCATTCCGGCGCTCCGTTCTCCTCCGGTGGTCATTTCTACCCTCTTCTCGTGTGTGGGGATTAAACATTTCCGGATTGGACCGAGACTTGCCAAGCGGCCTTGGTTTACTACCGGTAGACCGCCTGTCAAGTTTCATGCCATTTGGACTTCATTTGATACTCCAACGGTTAACCGAGGGACCAAAAAGGCCTCATGTGTGTTGCAGCCCAACACCCCTCCAAAGTGGCCCAAAACCCACCTAAACCTCCTCCATCATCTAGAGCGTTCGATCACGATCGCGTGGCCGAAAACCACACCTCATTTGGACTCTCCTAGCTCCCTCTATGCCTATATATAGGCCCCTTCCCCGAAATCCGGATCTCCCTCGTCCGAAACCCTAAAAAATCGTCTCCGCGCGGCCGGACACGTCCGGACCGTGCCGGACACACCGCCGCCAGCCACTCCCGCGCCGCCATATCACCGCCGCCGACCCACGCGCCGCCGGGGCCCGACGGGCCCAGATCCGGCCCCCGAGCCCACTCCCTCGCGCCGCCTGAGCCGGCCTCGTCCCCGCCCGAGCCGGCCGGCTCCTCCAGT
>NC_041382.1:173210932-173235237 GCF_002162155.2 Triticum dicoccoides | reverse complement strand
GCCGGACATCGCCGCCGCCCCGGCCGCCGCACCCCGCTGGCTCCTCGACGCCCGGCCTCATCTCCCTCCGACGAACCCCCTCCCTCCGATGAACAGTAACTCCGGCGCCGGCCATCCTCGAAGTCCGCGCCCGGCCAGATCTGAGATCCCCTCCTCGGTTGACTTTTTGCCCCGAAACCCTAATTATCTTGCCATGTTCATCGTGACGTAACTTTGCATCCGTAGACCCGTTTTGAGCGTGTAGCATATCAAAATGTTCATCTCAGAGAGTACATCATTTCATTCCATTGCATCATTTTCATTCGAGTTCATCTTGATGCCCGAAATGCTGTTAGAAGAGGGCTACTTGAGATAATTGTCAGATCTGCTACTCCATTTAGATATTTGTCATTTTTTGCCATGTTTATTGTGTGCATGATATGCCCATGAGCTCTACATATGTTTTGTTAAGGGTTTTGCCATCTTTCCAGAGGTGCAACCCATGTATTTTTGTGATGTGTGTGGTGACTAGCACAAGCTTGCAAAGTGGTGCACTTGGTAATGCTGATTTCAGGGACTTAGAATTTCCAGAAAGTCCTTGACATGTTTATCTCATATGGCCATATGTTCATGTTGTTTCCTAGTGATCCGTGCCTCTTTTGAGGATGATCACTAAGGATGTTTTATTAATCTTGTAGTTCTCTATCCATCCATGTCTTTGTTTGCAATTATGGAGCACCCTAGCTTGAGTCAATCGAGATCTATTTTTTCTACTTCGTGAATCTGGGCAGATTGTCTACTGGTTAGCGATTTTGCCGAGGATGTTGTAGTTGATCTGTGCATGCTATGCTATTGTTCTTGCCATGTCTAGCTTGCATTTTGTGTATTCTTGATGGGTGTATGCTTAGTTTATCATGACTTGCTCCGTAGTGAGTGCATCGAGCTCGTAAACATGCCTACTTGATATCTGTTTTCAGCATGCTCCCGTTTTCACTAAGTCTGAGAATTGATTATGTTTTTGCCATGTTCACATGCTTGCAATTGTATTTTCTGATCCCTTTTGGCTCAAGGTCACTAAGGGACTTTTGTTAAGCTCTTTGAGTATCTCCATGCCATGCTTTACTTGCCATGTTCAGGTCCTGTAGCATGTAGTTTTGCTGCTCCGAAGATTGCTACCTGATCTGAAATTTCAGACAAGTGTTAATTTCACTAAGTCTGAGATCTGTTTACCATATGCATTTTTGCCATGCTTGTTTGAACCTGTTAGTGGATGAATTGGCCGTAGCTCAGTGCTAGACTTTTGTTAAGCATCATGAATTCATCCCTGCCATGTATTTTGTTGCCATGTTTGGGTGCTGTAGCTTGTTCATCTCATTGCATTTAGATGGCTACTTGCTGTAAATCGCAGACCGGTGTCATATTTGAATTGCTTGCCATTTCCAAACCGTAACTCTGATTCCAACGTTCTTTATATCGTTTTCAAGCGATTTCATCTCATCTTTCCAGTGGCATACTTGGATTACCAAGTTGAGGCCAGGTCCATGCATTCCTTGTCACATCTTGCATATGCATCCCGCATAGCATATCATCTTTGCATCATATTGTTTGATCCTTCCACGTGGTTGATTGTGTCCTTGTTGCTTGTTTGTCTTGTTTGGGTAGAGCCAGGAGACGAGTTTGCTAACGAGGAGCCCGTTGAGTTTGCTTTCGAGGACCCAGTCAACTCTGACAACTTTGCAGGCAAGATGATCATACCCTCGAAATCACTACTATCTTTGCTTTGCTAGATGCTCGCTCTTTTGCTATGCCAATGCTACGATGCCTACCACTTGCTTTCAAGCCTCCCAAATTGCCATGTCAAACCTCTAACCCACCTTGTCCTAGCAAACCGTTGATTGGCTATGTTACCGCTTTGCTCAGCCCCTCTTATAGCGTTGCTAGTTGCAGGTGAAGATTGGAGGCCGTTCCTTGTTGGAACATTTATTTACTTGTTGGGATATCATTATATTGCCATGTTATCTTAATGCATCTATATACTTGGTAAAGGGTGGAAGGCTCGGCCTCTCGCCTAGTGTTTTGTTCCACTCTTGCCGCCCTAGTTTCCGTCATATCGGTGTTATGTTCCCGGATTTTGCGTTCCTTACGCGGTTGGGTTATAATGGGAACCCCTTGATAGTTCGCCTTGATTAAAGCTTTTCCAGCAATGCCCAACCTTGGTTTTACCATTTGCCACCTAGCCTCTTTTTCCCTTGGGTTTCCGGAGCCTGAGGGTCATCTTATTTTAACCCCCCCAGGCCAGTGCTCCTCTGAGTGTTGGTCCACCTGTCAGCTGCTGGTGGCCACCAGGGGCAACTCTGGGCTGGCCTACCCGTACCTAGGACAATCTGAGTGTGCCCTGAGAAAGAGATATGTGCAGCTCCTATCGTGATTTGTCGGCACATTCGGGCGGTGTTGCTGGATTAGTTTTAACCTGTCGAAGTGTCTTGAAGAACCGAGGTACCGAGTCTGATCGAAACGTCTTGAGAGGAGGTCTATTCCTTCGTTGACCGTGAGAGCTTGTCATGGGCTAAGTTGGGACTCCCCTGCAGGGATTTGAACTTTCGTAAGCCGTGCCCGCGGTTATGGGCAGATGGGAATTTGTTAATGTCCGGTTGTAGATAACTTGAACCTTAACTTAATTAAAATGAATCAACTGAGTGTGTTACCGTGATGGCCCCTTCTCGGCGGAGTCCGGGAAGTGGACACGGTGTTGGAGTAATGTTTGCGTAGGTTGCTCTCTAGTTTCTCGCTCGCGCTTTGCCTCCTCTTCTCGCTCTCTTTTGCAAACAGGATAGCCACCATATTTGCTAGTCGCTTGCTGCAGCTCCACATTTTTACCTTGCCTTACATATAAGCTTAAATAGTCTTGATCGCGAGGGTGCGAGATTGCTGAGTCCCTGTGGCTCACAGATTACTATTACACCAGATGCAGGGCCTGATGATTCCGCTCTAGGTGACGCGCTCGAGCTCAAGTGGGAGTTCGACGAGGACTCTCAACGATACTATGTCTCTTTTCCTGATGATCAGTAGTGGTGCCCAGTTGGGGGTGATCGGGACCGTGTCGCTTGTTGGGTTATCTTTTATTTTGGCGCCGTAGTCGGGCCATGAGTGTTTGGATGATGTAATGTTATTTATGTACCTTGATTGACATGGCAAGTGTAAGCCAACTATGTTATCTCCCCTTTTATTATCTATATTACATGGGTTGTTGTGAAGATTGCCTAACTTGCGACATATGCCTTCAATGCGATTATGTCTCTAAGTCGTGCCTCGACACGTGGGGCTATAGTCACATCGAGGGTGTTACACTCTGCTCCCCGTGCCGATGGCACCCGCGAAGCTGAACCCAATCTTGTTGGGACCTTCTACAACCTGGAAGGTCTCATCACTCATATCATGGTTCAAGGGATAGCCGTGGATGAGCCTACAGATGACGCTGAATCTGATGAAGCGCCTGCACCGCTGAAGCCAAAGAAACTGAAGTAGCCTAAAGCTTCAAAGCCTGCCTCAGCACCAAAAATCTCACGGGCGAAGCCACTGGCTACTGCACCTCCTAAAGACAGTGTGCAGTCTGAAGATTTGTCACGCATCTCCAAGCCCTTGAGAGTAAAGATGCCTTTGCAACACACCCGCCAAGAACTGACTACTATTGCTATTCTGCGCAACGACGCTATTGATCTGTCCAGCGATGAAGATCTTGCGGATGATGCTCTTGAGCAACTAATCAAGAGCAAAGAAGAAGCAGAAATCTTCAATGATTTGCCTCTCTTTGACGTGGCAATCATCCACAACTTCATTGATGAGTGGTTTGACACGCCCAACCTCAGCTTTGAAGATCTGCAACTTCCAATTGGTCTCAGTGTTGCCTTCCATGGCGCCATTGCTTTAGAGCTAGCTCTAGCTCAGCGCATCGTTGAACTGAAGCAAAAGATCGACTTTGAGAAAGTTCAGTTCAAGAAGCACATGGCCAAGCTCAGCGTGCAAGAGGTCAAAAATTTCAACATCATGCTGCATGAGCTCAAAGAAGTCTTTCTCAAGAAGAGTGAAGAAGCTCAAGGTTCTGATGAGCGCATGAAGAGCCTAGCTGACAAGAGTGTGCAAGCCTACAATGAGGCTGAGAAGTGCAAGGCCCTTAGTTGTCCTGGCATCGATCCCAGGATGGCTGCCAAGAAGAAGAAGAAGCCAGCTGTGGCCGAACCCGAAGCACCAAGGCAGGAAGCACATCCCATTGTCTTCCCAGCCAGCATGACTGTCTCGAAGCCAAAGGTCAGGTCAACCGCTTCAGAACTGAAGATGACGAGGACTGCTGAGGCTGAAGCGAGAAAGAGGAAACATCCTGAAGCCTCTGCTGCTGCTCCCTTCAAGAAGAAGCACAAGACCAAGAAGGATCGGGCTGCTCCCACAAAGCCCTTAGTTGTTGAACCTATCTCCATGGTTCGCCCTGCCACTGAACATCAAGAGCGCCAATTGACTGTCCATGAGCCTACTTCCACAGAGGCTCATGAAGCTGAAGACATTCCAGCAGCTGATCCCACCGCTGCTGAAGACATTGGTCACCATGACAATGTTGAAGATGATGTAGTTCTTCCTCAGATCGAGCACAACTTGGTATCATCGCCTGTGCTTACGCACAGCGAACTCATCAGCATTGGTCGTCCTCTGACGCCAATTGCTCAGGATGCATCATGGGCTGATCACCCACAACAATAGGTCACACCACCCCGGCAAGAAGAAGCAGATGACTTTGAGGCCCAGCCAACTCCGTCTCCAGAGGCGTCGCCAATGTTACGCAGGCTTCGCAAAGGACCAAGGTCTCAAGTCCCTCTTTCGAGTGTTCCAGAAGGAGAAGTGCCCCACCAATCTGTTGCACGTCAAGTGTTTCCAGATGCCACTCCTAGTGTGAATGTCTCCGAGTCTGAGGCTAAAGCTGCTGAAGACATTCCGGCTGCATCAGCCGACGACACACAAGAAGAAGTACGTGTCCCTACTCCCCCATTACTGAAGAAGCTGTTCTCGAGGAGAACGTGTCTGTGCCCGACCCTCCAGCTCATCAAGTGGAGGTTGAAAATCTTGAGGCTGCCACCACCAACACAAATGAAGCCTATGACGTTGTCATGGCTGAAGCAAATGTGGAGCCTGCACCAACCCATGTGCCAGAAGTCAGTGAAGCCAATGATGCTACTGCTTCTGTTCCTGCGCCTGCTGCTGGTCCTCAGTTTGACTATCACGTTGAGCACAGGCCTCAGGTACAGAAGCCAATGCCAAGGTTGCCCAGGTCTCCAGGTCCTGCATCAGCACCCGGATCCTTTAATGTCAACGGCTTCAAAGCAGACAACACCTTCTTCAATAGCGCCAAGAACCCCTACTCAAGGGAAAGAACATCTTCTGATCGGTTCTGGAGCTATCCGCAGCAAAGTTATTACTCATGCATTCTGTACAATCAAGGTCATATTTTCCCTCATATGCGTCATGACACTGAAGCCATAACTGGTGTGCCTTGATTGGAAGAAGCTCTGGATTGCTTCAAATAGTCTGGATTGTTGCCCTTCATCACCGACCAAGAGCACTGGAATGAAGAGTTGCTGCTCCAATTCTATGCCACTCTTCACATTCGTGGCTACAACAAAGATCCGAAGACTTGGGTCCTTGAGTGGATGACCGGCAATGTTCATCACGAAGCCAAAGCCTTTGATATCATTGAGCTCACTAGTCTGCCCACTCCTGGAGATCTTTATGAACCTGGTTGTCAGCTTCATAGTACAGCTATGGAGAGCATCTTTCAGAAGCCTGAACCGAACATGAGTCAGATGCTTAGCATCATGAAGCCTTTGCCTCCAGATGCTGCATATCCTAAGAAGTTCTTTGTTGAAGACCTTGAGTATCTGCCACGCACTATCTATCACATTATTAGGCGAACTCTCTGGCCCATCAAAGGAGATTCTCCACATGCAAAGCTGGAAGGTGCAATGAAGACTTTGGTCTTTTATATTCTTCACGGCAAATGCTTCAATGCACAAGACTTCTTCATCCGCCAACTTGCTGCATCAGGATCTGATCTTTTTGGCTTGAAGTTTTACGCTCCATGGATAATGCGGCTAATCAAACTACACTCAGCTATCTCATATCAGCCCTCTGCTCGCAATCATCGGATCTTTCTGCCTGACGTTGATATGTCCGTTGAAGCCATCTATCCAGAGCCTGCCAAGGAGCCTCTTAGTCTACAGAATGCTGAGCATCAAAGTTTCTCGCAAAACATTGAAGGAGTTGAAGCAATCGCTGGTGTTTATCCTCTGGCTGGTACTACACGTGCACCTCATCGTGCCCTCACCGAAGCCACTGAAAGCACTATTGCCCAACGGCCCAAGAAGCGATCTCGTGTTCTCAATGACCAAGAGCTTCTGGTTGCCCTTCATCAGAAACAGGATAGGCATCATGACTGGCTGAAGCGCCAAATGCAAAGCCTCTTGGTGGATGTCAACCGCATTCGCTATCTTGCCACCAAGAATGCCTTTGTTGCCCATGAAACCTGTCAGCGTACATGGAAAGGGCTGACGCTTATGTGTTCTGAAGATGATCTTCAAGAGGATGGCTTCTCTGAACGTTTCAAGTTTGACTCCACACCTCCAAGAAGGACTATGCTGCGACGAACTCTGTCTCTTGAAGACTCTAAGTACTCTTCCTCCGCGGCAACTGTGAATGCCAGAGTGATCGAGGACGAAGACAATGCCACTTCACCGCCCCCTACTTCAGCACGCATCGACACTGCCCCGAGTTCGTCTGCACCGCCGAACAACACTGACGACCTTGCTGCTTCACCTACTCCTCATGGGAACGAGTAGATGCTCTATGTCTTCAAACCTTTTTGGTCCTTACTGACAAAAGTGGGAGAAGCATATGAGTTTGATAGTCTTCAAGCGGGTCCATATGGGCGTTTGCTTTATATTTTGCTTAGTGTTTACAACTCTCATTTTGATACATTTGGTTCTTTGAGTTGTAACACTTAAACTCGATGGTCGTCTGCTACTTATTTGCTATTCTGTCATGCGATGATAAATTCTGCATGTGCGACGATAAATTCCGCACTTAGATCATTTTGCAGACGTCCATTTTTCATTATGCATGTCATTATCTTCACATACTTTTCATGCATGATGAATTGTCATCATAAGTTGAAGAGGATCTCCACAAGTACAACCTGCCATGTGCATTTGCATTCCGAAAGCAAATTACTTATATGCACATCTTCAGGGGGAGCCCTTGCAACTTATGAAGACAATTCCCTATCCTTTACAATTTCACATATTATATTCCCTGTTGAAAACTTCAACTAGTTTGTCATCAATCACCAAAAAGGGGGAGATTGTAAGTGCATCTAGTGCCACCCCTAGTTGGTTTTGGAGTATTGATGACAAACCTAGTTGAGGGACTAATGTGTTTGTGAGAATTGCAGGATAACACAGGTAGAAGTCCCTCGTTGATTCGGTTTTCCTACCAGAGATGACCCCTAAAAATGTATGAAGACATTGAAGTCAAAGGTGGTATGTGAAGATAGTCACATTGAAGACTATGACAAGAGAAGACGTCGCGTGAAGACTATGGAGCGCGAAGACTTAGCAGTTTCATCGTTCTGTGTTTTTCTTTGTTGAGTCATAGGAACCACCGTACTGTTAACTGGGGTCCAAGAGAACCAGTCAGAATGACTGAAGTGATGCTTGACCAAAATCCTTTGTCTTCGAGTGAAGTCTATGAGAGCAAATCTTGTCCAGAGTTGGATAAGTCAGCTTTGCTTGTAGCCCAAGTAAAGTTGCCGTGTGTGTTTGAAATCTGACCGTTGGAACACGTGTCAGTTCCTTAGTGACCCAGGGTCATTTCGGACAAATCAGGTCGGGTTACCTAGTGGCTATAAATAGCTCACCCCCTACAACCATAAACGGTTGGCTGCTCAGAGTTAAAGCACGGCTTTTGTCATTTGAGAGCAACCCACCTCGAAGCCTTCGAGAGAGAATTCCTTGAGAGGATAAAGCCCTAACCACCCAGAGCCAAAGAGTGTTAGGCATCACTTAAGTCTTCTTGTCTGTGTGATCTGAAGACTTATTACACTTGAGGACTGTGAATCCTCCAGCCGGTTAGGCGTCGCGTTCTGAGCATCCAAGAGTCATTGTGGATCGCCGGTGAACAAAGTCTGTGAAGGTTTGGAAGTCTACCTTGAAGACTTACCAGAGTGATTGGGCGAGGACTGGGTGTCCTTAGCTCAAGGGGAATAAGGTGAAGACGAGGTCTTCTGAGTTGAATCTCAACCTCCCTAACCAGACGTACAGTTGTCATAGCAACTAGAACTGGTCCAACAAATCATTGTCTTCAACGAGTCACTGGTTTCATCCTTCCCTTTCCTTTACTTACTGTTGGTCCTTGTGAAGTCATTGTACGATTGCATCACCATTTGACTTCACTGAGTGATTACTTGTTCTGATTAGCTCCACAATATCTTCCTACCTGATCCTTATTGCCTAGCTGCTATTAGTCATTGTGCTTTCACTTCATTGAATACTTGACTATGTTTGCCTAGTGTAGTCTACCTTCCGCTGCATTGTAATAGGTTTATTTCTATCATTTGTCTTCGAAACTTACATGTTTTGAAGACTTTCATAAAAATCGCCTATTCATCCCCCCCTCTAGTCGATCACTAGCACTTTCACCTTCTCTGAATGCTGCTGATGTGAAGAGATTCAAGCAACTCGACTCTCAAGCGGAGAATATCATTTGTGGCCATCTGAGCAAAGGACAGTATGGCAGAGTGAGTGCTTTGGAGACAGCGAAGCTTATCTGGGACATGTTGTCCAAAGTGAATGAAGGAGTCTCAACACAGCGTGACTCTCGAGTTGATATTCTTCGCAATCTCTTCAATCGCTTCAAAAGACTCGACAATGAAAATGTTCAACAAACCTTCGATTGCCTCACTGACATCTCAAATGAGCTTTAAGCACTTGGTGCCACTGACATCACCGACCATGAGGTGGTGAAGAAATTGCTGAGATCGCTTGATTCCTCATTTGACACTCTGGCATTGATGATACAAGAACGTGTTGATTACAAGTCACTTGATCCCGCTGATATTCTCGAGAGGCTAAATACTCATGAGTTCCAACTTGCTGAAAAAAGAGATCTCTATGGTTCGATCTATGGCAGATCTGTAACGCCTCTATGCGGTTATAGCTCCCACGTGTCGAGGCACGACTTAGAGACATAACCGCATTGAAAGCAATGTCGCAAGTTAGGCAATCATCACAACATCCCATGCAATACATAATAAAGTGGGAGGTGCATAGTTGGCTTACACTCGCCACTTCACATCAAAGTACATAAATAACATCCATCATACAAACACTCATGGCCCGACTACGGCGCCAAAATAGAAGAAAAACCCAACATGCGACAAGGCCCTGAATCGAACCCCAACTAGGCACCACTACCGATCATCAGGAAAAGACACATAGTAACGCTGAGAGTCTTCATCGAACTCCCACTTGAGCTCGTACTCGTCACCTGGAGCGGAATCACCTGGACCTGCATCTGGAGTTATAGTATCTGTGAGCCACAGGGACTCAGCAATCTCGCACCCTCGCGATCAAGACTATTTAAGCTTATAGGAAGGGTAAGGCAAATATATATGTGGAGCTGCAGCAAGCGACTAGCATATATGGTGGCTATCTTATTCGCAAAAGAGAGCGAGAAGAGGAGGCAAGGCACGAGCGAGAAACTAGAGAGCAACCTGCGCAAACATTACTCCAACACCGTGTCCACTTCCCGGACTCCGCCGAGAAGAGGCCATCACGGTAACACACTCAGTTGATTCATTTTAATTAATTAAGGTTCAAGTTATCTACAACCGGACATTAACAAATTCCCATCTGCCCATAACCGCGGGCACGGCTTTTGAAAGTTCAATCCCTGCAGGGGAGTCCCAACTTAGCCCATGACAAGCTCTCATGGTCAACGAAGGAATAGACCTCCTCCCAAGACGTTCCGATCAGACTCGGTATCTCGGTAATTCAAGACAACTCCGACAATGGTAAAACAAGTCCAGCAACACCACCCGTTGTGCCGACAAATCCCGATAGGAGCTGCACATATCTCGTTATCAGGGCACACCGGATAAGCTAAGCGTACGGGAGCCAACGTAACCCAAGTTGCCGAGGGACGGCCCCGCACGGTGCCCTAGGTTGGACCAACACTCAGAGGAGCACTGGCCCGGGGGGGTAAAATAAGATGACCCTTGAGTCCGCGAAACCCAAGGGAAAGGCTAGGTGGCAAATGGTAAAACCAAGGTTGGGCACTGCTGGAGGAGTTTTATTCAAGGCGGACAGTCAAGGGGTTCCCATTATAACCCAACCGCGTAAGGAACGCAAAAATCCGGGAAGATAACACCGATATGACGGAAACTAGGGCGGCAAGAGTGGAACAAAACACTAGGCGAGAGGCCAAGCCTTCCACCCTTTACCCAAGTATATAGGTGCATTAAGATAACATGGCAATATAATGATATCCCAACAAGTAAAAAAAAAAAGATGTTCCAACAAGGAACGGCCTCCAATCTTCACCTGCAACTAGCAACGCTATAAGAGGGGCTAAGCAAAGCGGTAACATAGCCAATCAATGGTTTGCTAGGAGAATGGTGGGTTAGAGAATTGACATGGCTATTTGGGAGGCTGACAAGCAAAAGGTAGGCATCGTAGCATTGGCATAGCAAAAGAGCGAGCAAACTAGCATAGCAAAGATAGTAGTGATTTCGAGGGTATGATCATCTTGCCTGCACAGTTGTCAGAGGTGACTGGATCCTCAAGAGCAAACTTGACGGGCTCCTCGTTAGCGAACTCATCTCCCGGCTCTACCAAAGCAAGACAAACAAGCAACAAGGATGCAATCAATCACGTGCAAGACCAAGCAATATGATGAAATGATGATATGCTATGCGGGATGCGATGCGGGATGCAAAATGCAAGATATGACAGGAAATGCATGGACCTGGCCTCAACTTGGAAATCCAAGTGTGCCACTGGAAAGATGAGATGAAATCTCTTGAAAACGATATAAAGAACGCCGGAATCGGAGTTACGGTTTGGAAATGGCAAGCGATTCAAAATGACACCGACTGCGATTTACAGCAAGTAGGCATCTAAATGCAATGAAATGAACATGCTACAGCACCCAAACATGACAACAAAATGCATGGCAGGGATGTACACAAGATGCTTAACAAAAGTCTAGCACTGAGCTACGGCCAAGTCATCCATTATCGGGTTCAAACAAGCATGGCAAAAACGCAAATGCAAAACAGATTCCAGACTTAGTGAAATTAACACTTGTCTGAAATTTCAGATCACGAAGCCCACTTCGGAGCAGCAAAACAACATGAAACATGACCTGATTAAGACAAGTAAGAACATGGCATGGAGCTACTCAACAAGCTTAACAAAAGACCCAAAGTTACCTGGGGCCAAAAGGGTTCACAAAATATACTAACGGGCACACGAACATAGCTAAAACACAATCAGTTTTCAGACTTAGTGAAAACTGAGACATGCTGAAATATAACTCACGAAGGCATGTAAACGAGCTCGATGCACTCACTACGGTGCAAGTCATGGCAAGGCAAGCAGACATCCATTAGGAAGGCACAAAATTCTAGCTATACATGGCAAGAACAATGGCATAGCATGCACGGATCAACTACAATAACATTGGCAAAATCGCAAACAAGTTGACGATCTGCCCAGATTCACAACAAAGCAAAAGTAGAGCTCGATTGACTCAAGCTAGGGTGCTCCATAATTGCAAACAAAAACATGGATGGATAGAGCATAACATGATTAACAAAACTCCTTTACTGATCATCCTCAAAAGAGGCACGTATCACTAGGAAACAAGCTGAACATATGGCATCATGAACTAAATAATCCCAGACTTAGTGAAACTACTGAGTCCCTGAAAACAGATTTACCGGGTGCCTCACTTTGCAAGCTTGCACAAGTCACCACACACATCCTAAAAATGCATGGGTTGCACCCCTGGAAAGAAGACAAAATCCTTAACAAAACATATGAAGGACTCACAGGCATATCATGCACACAATAATCATGGCAAAAATGACAAAAGTCTAAGATGAACTAGCAGATCTGACAATTAACTCACGAAGCCCTCTTCTAACAACATTTCGGGCATCAAGATGAGCTCAAATGAAAATGATGCAATGGAATGAAATGATGTACTCATCGAGGCGAACATTTTGATATGCTATATGCATGAACGGAGCTACGGATGAAAAGTTATGGAGCCTCGAACAGAGCAACTTGGACTAAAAATTTAATGACTTGGAGAAAAAAACAACCCCAGATCTAGGGTTGCATGAAAACCGAGGCGGCGGCGGCACTGTTCACCGAAGCTCTCCGGCGAGGTTGCAGGGCTACGGCGAGGAGGAAGTCGGCGCCGGCGAGGGGCTGCCGGACGGCGGGGTCGGCGACGACCGGCGCAGTGGCGCGCGGCGACGGCCGGGCGGGGCGGCGGCTGTGGCGGCCGGAGGCGGCGATGGCGGCGAAGGGCGGCGGTGGTGCGGCGAGCTCCGGCTCGGCTCGCGGGGTGGTGGCCCGCGGCGGCGCCGGCCACCGGAGGTGGAGTAGGCGGCGGCGCGGTATGGAGGGAGGCGCGGGGCGCGCGTGGGCCGGGGAGGGCCCGTCCCGGGCCCCGTGGGCTGGTGGCGGCGGCGATGTGGGCCTGAGGCGCGGGGCGAATGAGGGGGCGCCACGTGTCGGCGGACATCAGGGCGGACAAAGTCCGTCGGTGGGACTTGTGTCCGGCGCGCGCGAGGTAGGAGAGACTAGGGTTAGGGGTGGATTGCACCGCGAATTTTTGGAGGGGGGGTGTATATATAGGCATAGGGGGAGCTAGGAGAGTCCAAATGAGGTGCAGTTTTTGGCCACGCGATCGTGATCGAACGCTCTAGGGCATGGAGCAGAGTTTGGTGGGTTTTGGGCCAAATTGGAGGGGTGTTGGGCTGCAACACACACGAGGCCTTTTTGGTCCCTCGGTTAACCGTTGGAGTATCAAACGAAATCCAAATGGCACGAAACTTGACAGGCGGTCTACCGGTAGTAAACCAAGGCCGCATGACAAGTCTCGGTCCAATCCGGAAATGTTTAATCCCCACACATGAAAGAAAGCTAGAAATGACCACCGGAGGAGAACGAAGCGCCGGAATGCAAAACGGACAACGGGGAAAAAGCTTGAATGCATGAGATGAACACGTATGCAAATGCAATGCACATGATGACATGATATGAGATGCATGAAAAAGAAAACAACACACGGAGACAAAGACCCGAACCCGAGAAATAAATATAACTTAACGCCGAAAACGGCAAGAGTTGGAGTACAAATAGGGAAAGTTACATCCGGGGTGTTACAAGATCACGCGCACTGAAGGTCAAGGCGGTGTCTGAGTCCGAAGATGAAGACTCTGGTAGCAGCCTTGGTGATCCTGAAGAACTAAGCCATGATCTGGCTCTGCTCGTGAAGAAGTTCCAGAAGTTCTCAAGACGTGGTCGCCTTGGAAGACCCTCAAGGAGCAATGATTCCTCATCAAGTGACTACAAGAGGAGGCTCTGTCACAAATGCAAGAAACCTGGACATTACATTCAAGATTGTCCTCAGTAGGAAAAGGAATCAAAGAAGAAGAAATACAAGGATTACAGTTCTGATGATGCAAAGAAAAAGAAGAAATCCACAAAATCTTCATCATCAAAATCCTCGAAGTCTTCATATCACAAGAAGAGCAGCTCCAAGAAGGCTAGGGCATTCATTGGCAAGGAAATGGACTCTGAGGCTGAATCTGAAGAAAATGAGGAAGAGGAGTCATCTGAGGAGTCCGAATCCGGAGTGGCGAGCCTAGCTCTCGCTACTGCATTCGTCAGCAAGTCTATCTTCAACACTGAAGAAAATGACCTCACCAACAAGGCTGATGAAGGCGATGATGACTACGCCCCCACCTATTGCTTCATGGCAAAGGGTGCCAAGGTACTCAAATATACCTCCTCTGAATCAAGTGAGATTGAATCTGATGAAAACCTTAGGCCCAGCTATTCTAAACTTGCTAAGATTGCTGTAAAACAACAAAGGGCTCTTGAAAAGGTTCAAAACATGCTAGACAAAAGTGATGATATGTTGGGTGAAGAAATGGATCGCACTAAAGCCTTGACTGAAAATCTTCAGAGACTTCAGACTAGGTTTGACAATCTTCAAGGTCATCATAACACTCTCTTATCCGATCATGAGAAGCTTTCTTATGAATTTCTTCAAAGAAAGAAAGACCTTGAGATGCTAAGAGTGAGTTATGAAGATCTTCAGAAGGAGCGCAATTCATTACTTGCTCAACAAATCAGCGCTTCTCAGGAAGAATTTATTCCTCCATGTTTGAAATGCATTGAACGTGAATCTGCTAATTCTTCACCTGAATGTTCAAAGGCTGCTAATGTTTCAAATTCTTCACATGCCTCTGCTATCACTAATTCCTCATCTGAGGACATTGCTAGTATCCTTGACGATGCAGGGCTGAAGGAATTGTACATGACAGGCATGTACAAAAGCCTCAAAGGAAGTGGCGGAGCCAGGATTCGAGTATAGGGGGGCCGAGTACATATATTGATCTAATCTCGTTGGTAATTACTCATCGCTGCTACTAAAATTGTCGATCATTGGGGGGGGGGGGCAGGCCCCTACTCGTCCCCCCTGGCACCGCCCCTGCTCAAAGGGCATCAGACTCTTTGCGATGTGCTTAAAAAGCAGATCCTCAACAGGAACCCTAGGAAAGAGGGTATTGCTTTTGAGAGGAAACTCAGTACTGATGGTACATACTGGAAGCCTGAGCAGTACCCCAAAACTACATGGGTTGCTGCAAAGGGACCTCCATTTGATCCATCTAACCTATCTGGATATGCATGTGAATCTCCTCATTCTGATGATGAGTCATTTGACTCCAACTACAAACTGTTCAAAAATCAGAATGGTGAAGTATTTGCTAGATATGTTGGCACTAACTGCAGGAACATTAACCCTATGAAGAAAATATGGGTTCCCAAAAGATGCCTTGAAAATCTTCAGGTGAATGTCATCATGACGCCACCTGTGAAGAATAGGAACCCCAGATCAAATTCTTCATCTAGACCAAATTCTTCATATGGATCCAAGTACTCATACGGACCAAACTCCTCACATGGATCATATTCCTCAAAAGGATCAAAGTCCTCATATGAACATCATCGTGCTAACCCGTCTGTTTCGCAGGGAAGATCTAAGGATTATGGATATGTGCATTATTCTTCAAATTATTATGTCTATAAGTCCTCGAAGAATTTCTCTGCTTACTCTTATGCTTATTCTAACCCCTCTTATGTGAAACGAAATGGACTGGCTTCTATGCCATCCTTCTCGTATGGAGCTCGTAGAATGATGAACTCTTTGCCACCCCTTCAGATGTGGGTGGTGAAGAAAAAGAACTAATCTCTTCTACAGGGTCAGGTCTCCAGACGTACGTAATTGTCTGAAGAATTTGCTGGAGACCTGAGCATGCCTGATAGGACGCAGGCTAATCATGAAGAAATGAACTTTCATTTCTCATGTCCCCACACTGCTTTATCTGTTCTGTTGCTTGATGAAATTGATCTGATGAATTGATGTCATATTCTTCACTGATGAAATATATGAGTTTGTAAGCTGCACTAATTCATCTGCAGGATGATCAACCCAAAGCCACTGAGTGGGTCCTTGATAGTGGATGTACAAATCACATGACTGGTGACAAGAATCTATTGATGGATGCTCCATTATCTCTGTCGCATCTGAAGCATATCATCTTTGCTGACAAAGGCAAAAGTCAGGTGTTGGGTCTAGGTAAGGTTGCGATCACAAAGGATCGACACATGGACAAAGTCATGCTTGTTGAGTCCCTAGGATACAACCTTATGTTTGTCTCAATGCTTTGTGATCTTGATATGGTTGTTGTCTTTGGCAAGTACCGTTGTGTTGTGGTTATGGAAGCTGACAATTCCAAAGTCTTCGAAGGCTTTAGGAGAGGAGACATGTATATTGTTGATTTCTCTACAGGACCACAACCAGTCGTGTGTCTACTTGCAAAAGCTTTAGAAGGCTGGCTCTGGCATCGACGACTCGGTCATGCAGGCATGAGGAATTTGCACATGCTTGCGAAGAAGAAGCATGTCATTGGCATCGAGAATGTCAAATTCCTCAGGGATCACCTATGTGGAGCCTGTGAAGCTGGGAAGATGACAAAGGCCAAGCATCCAGCGAAGACTATCATGACCACCACTCGCCCATTTGAATTGCTTCACATGGATCTCTTTGGTCCTAATCATTATTCTGTTGTTTTAAATGAAGCATCTCAATATGGCTTTGTTATTGTTGATGATTACTCTCGTTACACATGGGTACACCTTGTTACTTACAAACATGAAGTGCATGAAGTCTTCAAACGATTTTCCTCGAGGGCTTCAACCAACTTCGGTGTGAAGATCAAGCACATCAGAAGTGACAATGGCACTGAGTTCAAGAATTCTGGTCTCGATGACTATCTTGATGAACTTGGTATTACTCATGAGTTATCTGCTCCTTATACTCCTCAGCAGAACGGCGTCGTGGAGCGCAAGAACATGACTCTTGATGAGATGGCTTGCACTATGCTTGATGAATACAAAACGCCTCGTCGTTTCTGGACTGAGGCAATTGATACTGCATGCCACATCATCAACAGAGTATATCTTCATAAATTCTTCAAGAAGACTGCCTATGAACTCCTCACTGATAAGAAACCCAATGTAAGTTATTTCAAAGTCTTCGGTGCTAAATGTTGGATAAGAGATCCTCATCACAACTCAAAATTTGCACCGAAAGCACATGAAGGTTTTATGCTTGGTTATGGAAAGGACTCGCACACCTACAGAGTCTTCAACAACGTTCTTCACAAGGTTGTTGAAACTGTAGATGTGCGGTTAGATAAAACTAATGGCTCGCAAAGAGAGCACCTACCTGATGAAGCTATGTACCTAGGGTAGGGTCACGAACCTGTCCAGCATACCCTCCCCAAGGACATCTCTGCAAAGAATCAGAAGCAGTCGAAGAGAAACCGTCATCCACTCGACCGTGGAGATGCACTCACTCGACCACCTTGAAGACACTCGACCACCAGAAGATGAGGAACCCTCCACTCTGCAACGGTCAGGATTTAAACCATAGCATTATGAGCATTTATGACTCTTTACTATAGACATTACCAGTAATGCCTTTCCTTTATGAGCATTGAACCCTGTGTAACAGAGGGGAGCTGGGGTCCTGGCGCACTCTATATAAGCCACCCCTCCTCTGGGACAAGGGTTCGCATCTTTTCGTAAAACTCGTGTGTACAACTCCTTCATAGCTAGGATCTTGCCTCCTCATACTTACCCCCCATTCTACTGTCAGTCTTAGATCCACGACAGTTGGCGCCCACCGTGGGGCAGGTGTCTTAGCGACTTATTGGAGAAGTTGCAATTTTTTCGATCCCCATCATCATGATCCCAGGGGGAGGTTTGGCTGAGGGCCGCGAGATCCGTCTCAGCGCGCTCGTGTTTGTCGCCGACGACTCCGCTTGGCTTCAGGAGGCACCACTCGACGTCGACGCGCTCCCCGCCCGCGGGGCGACGCACTTTCACGCGTGCGTCCACGGCGTCCTCCTGCGGCAACTGTCGACCCAGTACCAGTCGACTCCAACGGCTTCCCCCTCCCTGCGACCCACCGGAGCAAGCGCACCGGCCGGTCGAGGCTTCAACGGTGGGTGAAGCATGCGGCGGCCCGCCAGTCCGCCACCCCTCAAGTCGCGGCGATCGAGCCCGACGAGTCTCTCTACGGCCTGTTCGATCTGTCGACTGGCTCCATAGAGACTGCATCCGAGTGCGGCAGAAATGACTCGGCGGCGGAAGTCCTGGTGGTCAATGGACCACGCGGCCCTCCTGGCTTCGATCGTGAAGACGGAGGCGACGGGAATGGCGATCTGTCGCGCGTTCACGAGGAGTACCGCCCCGAGCCTCTCTCCTCGCACCAGAGAGAAGAACTTCGTCGTCGAAACATGGATGCCCTGCATACTCCTATAGTTGGAGATACACCCAAGGCCCAGGCCTTGGAGCAGGTTCGCCTGTCCAATCTGGCTGAGCGCACTCGGCTGGAGAACCTCTAGCGCGCACTCGACGATCGCGCTCGTCAACATGCTCCTGAGTCCAGCCGACGCCAACTTTTTCCACCTTCGGCTCAGGTATACCGAACACCGACCAAAACCTAGCAGCTGTTGCCCGGGTAGCAGAGTCGATTCAACCTTCCCAGTCAGAAGTTGGCCGAGGTCTGGCGCAGATCAGGGCCTTGCTCCGGGTAGCAGGAGAGCAGAATACGGCCGTGTCCCAGTCACAGGATAGGACCCATAGCAGATCTGTGGTCGCAGATACGGTCCAGTCGGCCCATAGCCCGAGATCGCCCCCGAGGCGTGAGGGGCGTGGAGAGCGGCGTGATCAGTACAGAAACCAGGAGCAGTATGATCGTCGAGCCGATCGCGATGGTTGCCGTCGAGTGCCCACGCCTCCTCCAAGGAGTGGGTCATACGTGCCACAGCCACATGAAGACAGGCGCCCTAATAGCGTCGGAAGAGGTATTCCAGTCGACCCCAGGGAGCCAGGCTTTGATGCGAGATCTATTCTCGTGCAGGGCTTGGTCGACAGAAACAGAGCTCACCGAGATGGCCATGACAGAGGCCCGCAAACCAGCAATAGGGTGCATGTCTCTGGCCCAGAGTGCTTCAGCAGAGCTATCAGAGCTGCAGTGATTCCCCCCAACTTTAGGTTGGCGACTGGAGTCAGTAAGTTCACCGGAATTCCAAGCCTAACACCTGGCTCGAAGACTACCGAGTGGCTGTCCAAATTGGTGGCGGCAATGATGAGGTGGCCATGAAACACCTTCCTCTGATGTTGGCGGGCTCGGCTAGAGCGTGGCTGAATCAGTTGGCACCTGGCAGCATCTATACTTGGGAAGATCTCGCCCGAGTGTTTGTCAGAACATTTGAGGGTACTTGCAAATGGCCAACAGGTTTGACAGAATTACAGTGTTGCGTCCAGAAACCGAATGAAACATTGAGAGATTATATCCAGAGGTGGATCACCCTGCACCACATGGTGGAAGATGTGTCTGATCATCAGGCAATTTGTGCTTTCAAGGAAGGCGTCAGGTACCGGGAGTTGAATCTGAAATTTGGTCGGACAGGAAACATGACTCTGACTCGGATGATGGAAATTGCCACCAAGTATGCCAATGGTGAAGAGGAAGAGCGGCTGCGGAGCGGCAAGCACAAAGCAGTCGCCCACGAAGCCGGAGGAGGAAACTCCTGTCGGAAACAGAAACGCAAGGCCGAACCAGCTGCTCCGGGTGAAGCCTTGGCTGTGGTTCAAGGAAAGTTCAAGGGGAAGCCCAAAGGGCCGTGGAACCCCAAGAAAGTAAAAGATCAAGATGGAAATGACGTGTTGGATCTGCCGTGCCATATCCACACCAAAAAAGACGAAGAAGGTAATTTCATTTACCCAAAACATACCACTCGACAGTGTCGGCTCCTGATCCAGCAGTTCCGAGAGAAACAACCCAAGGAAAAGGAGAAGGAGGCAGACAAGGCTGAGAGTGAAGGAGAGGATGATGATGGTTATCCTCACATAAATTCCACTCTGATGATTTTTGCTGATGTTGAAAGCAAAAGTCGATTGAAAGTCATCAACAGAGAAGTGTACATGGTCGCTCTAGGGACACCCAGTTACTTGAAATGGTCGCAAACTGCCATTACATTCGACCAGTCTGATCATCCAGCGCACATCGCCACCCCTGGGAGGCAAGCGCTGGTGGTCGACCCGGTGGTCGAAGGCACTCGACTGACAAAGGTCCTGATGGACGGTGGCAGTGGCCTGAACATTCTGTATGCAGAAACGTTGAAAGAAATGGGCATTCCGATGTCCAGACTCGGCGAAAGCCATATGAGTTTCCATGGGGTCATTCCAGGCAAGAAGGTTGCGTCCCTCGATCAGATTTCACTCGATGTGGTTTTCGGTGATGCCAAAAATTACCGCAAAGAAAAGTTGACGTTTGAAGTCGTGGATTTTCAGAGTGCGTATCATGCAATTCTAGGCAGGCCAGCTTATGCATGATTCATGGCTCGACCTTGTTACGTGTACCTCAAATTGAAGATGCCTGGTCCCAGAGGAGTGATCACTATCTTTAGTAATCGGAAAAAGGTGGAAGAGTGCTTCCAAAAGGGCTCAAAGATCGCCGATGCCCAGATGGCCGTAGTAGAATTGCAAGAATACCAGAAAAATGCAGACCCGAGTGACTTGCTGTGGGCCAAGAAGCCAGCCACAGATTCAACATTCCAGTCGTCTGGCGAGACGAAGTCTGTTCACATTCACCCGACGGACCCCAATGCAGCTCCGACCCACATTTCAACCACACTCGACTCCAAATAGGAAGAAGCGCTCATCCAGTTCCTTCGTGAGAACTGGGACATCTTTGCATGGAAGCCTTCTGACATGCCAGGTGTTCCCAGGGGACTGGCTGAGCATCGTTTGAGAGTCGACCCAAAAGTGAAACCAGTCAAAGAGCGTCTCCGACGGTCCGCCATCCAGAAAAGAAAAGCAATCGGCGAAGAGGTGGCTCGGCTTTTGGCAGCTGAGTTTATCCGAGAGATTTACCACTCCGAGTGGTTAGCCAATGTTGTCATGGTCCCAAAGAAAGATGACTCACTCCGCATGTGCATCGATTTCAAGCATATCAACCGGGCATGCCCGAAAGATCACTTCCCTCTCCCTCGCATCGATCAGATAGTCGATTCGACTGCTGGGTGCGAGCGTTTGTCCTTTTTGGACGCCTACTCCGGGTACCACCAGATCTGTCTGTACGACCCGATGAAATAAAGACAGCTTTTATCACCTCGTTCGGGTGCTTCTGTTATGTCACAATGCCATTCGGCTTGAAGAACGCCGGAGCCACATTTATGCGGATGATTCAGAAGTGCCTGCTCACTCAGATCAGTCGGAATGTGGAAGCATACATGGATGACATTATGGTCAAGTCACGTAAAGGTTCCGACCTGCTGACCGACCTCGCTGAAACCTTTGCCAACCTCCGAAGGTATGATATCAAGCTCAATCCATCAAAGTGCACATTTGGAGTTCCAGGAGGCAAGTTACTCGGTTTTCTTGTTTCTGAACGAGGAATCGATGCTAACCCAGAGAAAGTAGGCGCTATACTCCGAGTGAAACGCCCTGTGCGTGTGCATGATGTCCAGAAGCTTACTGGTTGCTTGGCCGCCCTAAGTCGATTCATTTCTCGCCTCGGTGAAAAGGCGCTGCCTCTTTACCGACTGATGAAGAAATCAGATAAGTTCGAGTGGACTCCAGAAGCTGATACAACATTTGCAGAGCTAAAAGCCCTGCTTTCCACCCAGTCGGTGCTTGCTGCTCCAGTCAGCAAAGAGCCTCTACTGCTTTATATAGCAGCCACTGGACAAGTCGTCAGTACAGTACTTACGGTCGAGCGGGAAGAAGAAGGAAAAGCATACAAAGTCCAATGCCCAGTTTATTATATCTCTGAAGTCTTGACCCCGTCAAAGCAGAGATATCCTCACTATCAGAAGCTTGTCTATGGAATTTACATGACCACGAAGAAGGTTGCACACTACTTCTCATATCACTCTGTTACAGTCGTCAGCGACGCTCCATTGTCAGAGATTCTGCACAACAGAGATGCAATTGGTCGAGTGGCAAAATGGGCGATTGAACTCCTTCCCTTGGATATCAAGTTTGAGGCAAAGAAAGCTATCAAGTCCCAAGCAATAGCAGATTTCCTCGCCGAGTGGATCGAACAACAACTGCCGACTCAAGTTCACTCTGAGCACTGGACCATGTTCTTTGACGGATCCAAGATGTGAATGGTTCTGGTGCTGGAGTAGTTCTGGTATCCCCCCGAGGAGACAAGCTCGGATATGTCCTCCAGATTCACTTTGATTCCTCCAACAATGAAGCAGAATATGAAGCACTCCTGTACGGTTTGCGCATGGCCATCTCACTCGGCGTCCGTCGCCTCATGGTCTATGGCGACTCAAATTTGGTAGTTAATCAAGTGATGAAGGAGTGGGACATCAGAAGTCCAGCCATGACTGGTTACTGCAACGTGGTGAGAAAGCTTGAGAAGAAGTTCGAGGGGTTAGAATTCCACCACGTCCCCCGATTGAAAAATCAAGCAGCCGATGAATTGGCAAAGATAGGTTCCAAGAGAGAAGCCATTCCCAACAATGTGTTCTTGGAGCATATTCACACGCCGACAGTTCAGGAAGACCCTTTCACTGAAGAGCCCCCGCAACCCAAGAGCGCCACGGATCCGACTGAAGTCGAGGTCCCAGCTGTGGTCGACCTAATCATGGAGGTGCTGGCCATTACTCCCGACTGGACGGTGCCCTACATTGCGTACATCCTCAGGAAAGAGCTCCCAGAGGATGAAGAAGAGGCTCGACAGATCGTCCGCTGATCCAAAGCTTTTACTATGATAAGAGGGCAGCTATTCAGGGAAAGTGTGACTGGAGTCGGTCAGAAGTGCATAACACCAGAAGATGGTCGAATGATCCTCAATGACATCCAATTGGGGACCTGTGGCCACCATGCATCCTCTCGGGCCATCGTGGCTAAAGCATATCGAGTTGGATTCTATTGGCCATGAGCAAATGAGATGGCGAAAGATATAGTCGATAGATGTGAGGGCTGCCAATTTTACTCCGATATGTCTCACAAGCCAGCGTCAGCCCTGAAGACCATCCCCCTCGTCTGGCCCTTTGCTGTTTGGGGACTGGATATGGTTGGACCGCTAAGGACCAGCAAAAGCGGCTTCACTCACGTGCTCATTGCAGTCGACAAGTTTACCAAATGGATCGAAGCCAAACCTATCAAGAACCTTGATGCTAGCACCGCTGTCAGTTTTATCAGGGAATTGACATTCAGATATGGAGTCCCACATAGCATCATCACGGATAATGGGTCGAACTTCGATTCCGACAAGGTCAGAGCTTTCTGCGCCTCTCAGGGCACTCGAGTCGACTATGCTTCTGTCGCTCACCCGCAGTCGAACGGACAAGCAGAAAGAGCCAACGGCCTAATTCTCAAAGGACTGAAACCCTGACTGATGCGTGATCTCAAACACGTGGCAGGTGCTTGGGTTGATGAACTTTTGTCAGTTCTGTGGGGCTTAAGAACAAATCCTAATTGGTCGACTGGAAGAACTCCTTTCTTCTTAGTCTATGGAGCCGAAGCTGTTCTACCAAGTGACTTGCTCCACAATGCACCCTGAGTTGAACTCTTCTCTGAAGCGGAATCAGAGCAGGCCCAGCAAGATTCAGTCGATCTCCTAGAGGAGGAAAGAGAGATGGCCTTGATCCGCTCGACCATTTATCAGCAAGACTTGCGTCGATTCCATGCCAGGAATGTGAGGGGTCGGGCCTTTCAAGAAGGAGACTTGGTTCTTCGAGTGGATCAGCAGAAACCACACAAGCTCGCTCCAACTTGGGAAGGCCCCTTTGTCGTCACCAAAGTTCTCCACAACGGAGAATACCATCTTTACAGTATCAAGCATCAGAAAGACGAGCCACAGGCTTGGAACGCGGAGCTGCTTCACCCCTTTTATACTTAAACACTCGCTCGAATAAAATGTAATAAGCAACACCTTTTGTAATTCGTTTATCAAAGGCAAGAGCTTATGATTCTCTCATTCGATTGTGTTGTTCTTATTTGCTTTTCAAATCCCCCAGTGGGTGGGCTTAGTCGCGAATTCGTTCCGCCTAAGTTCGAAAAAATCCTACCGAGTGGAGAGCAACCCTCCCACTCGGGGGCTTAGCTGCAGTCGAGCACTCGCCTAAGTTCTCTCACTAAGAGACTTAACGGCAGTCAAGCACTCGCCTAAGTTTGAAAAAATCCCACCGAGTGGAGAGCAATCCTCCCACTCGGGGGCTTAGCTGCAGTCGAGCACTCGCCTAAGTTCTCTCACTAAGAGACTTAACGGCAGTCGAGCACTCGCCTAAGTTTGAAAAAATCCCACCGAGTGGAGAGCAACCCTCCCACTCGGGGACTTAGCTACAGTCGAGCACTCGCCTAAGTTCTCTCACTAAGAGACTTAACGGCAGT
>NC_041382.1:173164877-173210411 GCF_002162155.2 Triticum dicoccoides | reverse complement strand
AGCACTCGCCTAAGTTTGGAAAAATCCTACCGAGTGGAGAGCAATCCTCCCACTCGGGGGCTTAGCTACAGTCGAGTACTCGCCTAAGTTCTCTCACTAAGAGGCTTAACGGCAGTCCAGCACTCGCTAAGTTTGAAAAAAAAACCTACCGAGTGGAGAGCAATCCTCCCACTCGGGAGGCTTAGCTGCAGTCGAGCACTCGCCTAAGTTCTCTCACTAAGAGGCTTAACGGCAGTCCAGCACTCGCCTAAGTTTGGAAAAATCCTACCGAGTGGAGAGCAATCCTCCCACTCGGGGGCTTAGCTGCAGTCCAGTACTCGCCTAAGTTTGAGACCCATTCCTATCTGCAAGGACGACGAGGCGCAGGTCGACTGCAACCTTCTCCTTCGGAGCTGCGGCACAAATACAACGTCCGCTCCATCCCTATCCGCAAGGGCGACGAGGTGCAGTGAGCAAAGTCCATCCGGAGGCAAACACAAGCACATTCGGAGATAAACCAAATTCAAATAAATCCTAAAAGGTTCCAAGCAGCGAATCAAAAGTGCTCGGGCACCAAGCCCGAAGGAGTTTAACGGTTACAGAAACCACTCGACATTCCGAGGCAAATTTAAAGCGTATCCAAGTTTCATAAGATTGTTCACTCGACCGGAGGAGGGCTGGCAGGCTCCACGAATGAGTCCAGATTGATCCCATCAGCGATCCAAGTGGCGGCAGCAATGAAAGTCTCCATGAAGGACTGGAAGTCGTGCTTTTTGGTGTTAGCAACTTTGATCACAGCCAGCTTGTCTTCGCGAGCCTCCTTGCAATGGACTCGCACCAGGGACAGCGCCACATCAGCACCACACCGGGCAGAGGATTTCTTCCATTCTTGCACTCGGTCAGGGATCTCGTCCAGTCGAGTCATCAGAGATTCCAGATCATTCTGAAGCGTCGCCCCCGGCCAAAGCGTCGAGTCGATTCGAGAGACAACCTCCTTCAGGCGTGCAAGGTATCTTGTGGCGCTGGCGATACGGGACTCCAGTCGGAGCACGTTCATCGCAGTTTCGTCACGGACTGGGGAAGCGATAGGGTCCAGACCCTTCTCGACCCTTCCAGTTTCTTCGTCGAAGTCTTTGCAGAGTTCTGCAGCCAAAAGTCAGTTCATCAACCGAGCAAAATCCGATTGCAAGCATTAACACAGTCGGATTAAAAGAAATACCTTCCAGCACGAGATAAAGCTTCTTGGCGAGGGTCCTCAGATAAGCTTCTGTGCCATTCCTCTTGCGGATCGCAGACTCCAACTTTTCGTTCAGGACGAC
The DNA here is from genome assembly GCF_002162155.2 of Triticum dicoccoides. Classification (NCBI taxonomy): domain Eukaryota; kingdom Viridiplantae; phylum Streptophyta; class Magnoliopsida; order Poales; family Poaceae; genus Triticum; species Triticum dicoccoides. The sequence goes on along the minus strand of NC_041382.1, from coordinate 173,209,113 downwards.
CTTGTCCTTCTTTAGGCTGGTCACTTCGCGGTTAGCTTCATTAAGACAAGATTTCAGTTTATTCACCTCTGCTTCAAGCGTTCCGATTGAAGCAAGCTTCTTGTCTGCGAGAATGGTTTTGTCTTAGGCTGCTTTTTGCGCGCGGCGAGGTCCGAGTCCTTCTTGTCCAGAGCCAACTTCATTTTCTCTGCAAAAGAAGTAATCGAATCAAAGAAGAGATCAAAGAGATATATTGAAGTTCAATCGGCAATCAGTTACCTTCCATACCAGCGGCCTCGTCTTGAGCTTTTTTCAGATTTTGCTGAGCCAATTCCAAGTCTAAGTTGAGTTGCCTCTGCTTCTCTTCGAGTTCGGCAAACTTGGAGATAAGAGTACAAGACTTCTGCAGGAGGCAAGAGACAGATCAATCGATAGGTTCGAAGGTAGTTCATTTCCGAGTGAATAAAACCTAAAGAAGTGGGCAACAAGCTGTTCAGACCCCAGTCGACTGCCAGCAGTCGACCACGGTCTCGGGGACTACACCCAGTGGGTGCACTTGGCGTGCCCCCACCAGTTCTGATCTGACTCGACCGGTCCGCCGGAGTCGAGTGCAAAAAAAAGAGAAAGAACAATTGCGCCGTCAAGAAAGAAGAACTTAGAACACAGTCGACTGCCAGCAGTCGACCGCGGTCTCGGAGACTACACCCAGTGGGTGCACTTAGCGTGCCCCCACCAGTTCTGGTCCCACTCACCCAGACCGAGTGGAAGAGCGAAACTACCAAAAACGACAGCGACACCCAGTGAGTGCTCTAATTCAACGCGAACAACAGGAGATTGTGCAGAAGAAGATTTTTCGAGAACAAAAACAGTCGGAAAGTCTGCTCACCTGGACATTGGCCCGAAGGGCGGCACTAGTGTCGTAGGCAGCCTGACTGCTCTCGTGCACTATCTTCACCCGCTCCATCATCATATCAGCCTGTCGGATGGCTTCCGCAGCCGCTTCCGACTGGTTGTCTGGGACGGGGTAGCTGGTGAAAAAGTGTGCAGAGGACCCAGGTGCGGTTGCTTGAAGCTCCATGGTGTGGAGTTGGATAGTTGAAGGAACCACAGGCGCGGTCGACCGCATGGGATGCCCACTCGGCAAGGGTGCAGCGAACATCACAGTGGCCCTGCCCGCGTCTTCAGCTTGACGGACGGGAGGCGTTGCAGTCGGTTCTTGCCGAGCCACCCTGCCAGTTGTTACCTTCTTGCTCTTCCTAGGCTTAGGAGCCACATCTTCGTCGTCGTCCGGAAGATCAATGATGTTGGGTGGAGCTGCAAGACATAACATTCGACCCCTAGTGAACCACTCGACCCTAAAAGGATCAAGAATCGAAATCGCAAGAGTTCATACCTAGGTTAGAGGTTACCGCGTCCTCCATTTCCTCGTCCTGGTACTGGTATGAAGAGGTCCCTGACGTAGCAGCACTACAAAGACCCGCATTCAATCGGTTACACCCAGTTAATCGAATCCACATGAAGGACAAGTCAGATGGTTACCGGAGATAGTAGGAACAATCACTTTGATCCTAGGCAAAGCTTTTGGCAGTTTGGAGGAGATGGCTTTCGGCACTTTCGGTGCTGGGGGCGGCATGACCTTAGATTGCTTTGGAGCCTTCTCAGTCGGCGTCTGGGAAGATGTCCTGGGGCACTTCGAGGACTGCCCGATTGGCGCGGCCACCAAGTCCGGAGCGCTTGCCGGGTCATGAGTGTGCTTGGACCTCCTCTCCCTGCGAGGAGGCGAGTCGACTTCTTCCTCATCAGTCGATTCCTCGCTCTCCTCATCCTCCTCGGCTTCCGAATGCTCCTCGCCGCTCTTGCCCCCGCTCCCTTCTTCCTCAGCGCCTGGGTCCTGCACTCCGTTGGGCATCGAGTACATTTCAATGAGGGCCTGAAAGGATAACAATCAAATGAAATTCAGTCGACCACGAACGGGACATCACATGGTGAATCGGAAAGATACTTGATAAAACAGAAATATACCTGCTCTAGCTGGTGCGAGTTGTCGAATGGAATCACCCTCCTGGACCCCCGAGGGTTGTCTTTGTTGCCAGTGATTGCCCTCAACCAGTTCTCCAAGATATCCTCGCTGACCTCCTCCGGGTGGATCCGAGTGGTATCCTCGAGCCTAGAGTACATCCACATCGGATGATCGCGTGCCTGAAGAGGTTGGATGCGTCGACTGAGAAAGACCTCCAGCAGATCCATCCCGGTCACTCCGTCGCGGACAAGCTGGATGACCTGTTCAACCAGCACCTTGACTTGCGCCTTCTCTTCTGGAACTACCTTCAGGGGAGCAGGCTTCTCCACTCGAGCCAAGGAGAAAGGAGGAAGTCCAGTCGACTGGCCAGGGGTTGGCTGATCCTTGCAGTAGAACCAAGTCAACTGCCAGCCCCGGACCGAGTCAGGAAGGATCATGGCTGGGAAAGTACTCTTGCTCCTCATCTGGATCCCCAGACCACCGCACATCTGGATCACCCGCATCCTCTCGTCACTCGACTTGGCCTTTTTGACCGACTGGGAACGGCAAGTGAAGATGTGTTTGAAAAGCCCCCAGTGCGGTCGACAGCCCAAGAATTTTTCGCACATAGACACGAAAGCGGCTAGATAGACTATGGTGTTCGGAGTGAAATGGTGGAGCTGAGCCCCAAAGAAGTTCAAAAAACCCCGGAAGAAAGGGTGGGGAGGCAGTGAGAATCCGCGATCTATGTGCGTTGCAAGGAGGACACACTCACCCTCTCTAGGCTGCGACTCGGTTTCGTCACCCGGGAGCCGAGCCGACTTGTGAGGGATCAGTCCCCCCTCCACCAGGTCGTCGAGGTCGTCCTACGTGATTGCCGAGCGGATCCAGTTGCCCTGGATCCAGCCCGCCGGCAGGCCGGACCTCGACGAGGATCCGCCTTGGCTGGTCTGCTTTCCCTTCACCTTCGCGGTCGCTTTCTTCGCGCGTTCCAGTGCCGCCATCTTCTCCTTCCCCATGGTGACGGATCGAGCTCGAACAGAGGTCCGGTGATGAAGCAGAAGCGAGAGTAGCGAAGAGATCGGGGGAAAGAGAAGAGAGAATGGAAGCACGCGGAGCAGAGGCCTGGCCTGGGACCTTTTATAAGGCCTTTCACTGAGTGGCTGACTGGTGGACCCAAGCGATCTAAACAAATCCCGCAACAGTCGCGCGCGTAGTACGTGGAGAAAAAGGTGGCGCGGGGATCGAGGAGACTTGCCTAATCCATCCCGATAACCTCGGTTCCGCCCGTTTGGCGTACTTCCCAAAATTCGAATCCCGCGAGATCCGCGGAGAGCAGAACAACCTGTCAGACTAAAGACAAACACCCTCTACATCATCATTCGGAATTCTACCATGAAAGTTCACTCGACAACAACCAAGAATGGACCAAGGTGATTGAGAAAGGAGTCGACGTCGTCACCTCAACTCATTGTTCCAGGACAAGGCATATTCATAGCACAAAGAGTGGGTTGGAAGTGTCCTCAACCCCTTCCTCACTCAAACCCTGATCCATTCGGGGGCTAATGATGAAGCTATGTACCTAGGGTAGGGTCACGGACCTGTCCAGCATACCCTCCCCAAGGACATCTCTGCAAAGAATCAGAAGCAGTCGAAGAGAAACCGTCATCCACTCGACCATGGAGATGCACTCACTCGACCACCTTGAAGACACTCGACCACCAAAAGATGAGGAACCCTCCACTCTGCAACGGTCAGGATTTAAACCATAGCATTATGAGCATTTATGACTCTTTACTATAGACGTTACCAGTAACGCCTTTCCTTTATGAGCATTGAACCCTGTGTAATGGAGGGAAGCTGGGGTCCTGGCGCACTCTATATAAGCCACCCCCCTCCTCTGGGACAAGGGTTCGCATCTTTTGTAAATTCAAACACACATATAATCCAGTCGACCACCTCAGGGCACTGAGACGTAGGGCTGTTACTTCCTCTGAGAAGGGCCTGAACTCGTAAAACTCGCGTGTACAACTCCTTCATAGCTAGGATCTTGCCTCCTCATACTTACCCCCCATTCTACTGTCAGTCTTAGATCCACGACACTACCTACTGTGATAGATGAACTAGCACCCGAGGAAACTATCAAGTTCAAGGCTACTGAGGATGTCATTCCCACTGAAGAATCTGCTGAAGAATTCATTCCAGAACATGAAGAACGTTGAGCTAATGCACCTGAAGAAAATACTGAAGAAAATGGTGCTGAAGAGAATGCTGATCAAATTCTTCAACGACAACCAGCTCATCCTCGCATTGTAAAAGAAGTGCAAGTTGAAAAGATCATTAATGACATCAAAGCGCCAAGTCCTCTCACACGCTCAAAAGCTTCACATTTATCTAACTTTTGTGGGAACTATGCTTTTGTCTCTATTACAGAGCCCACTAAGGTAGATGAAGCATTTCTGGAGCCTGAGTGGATTCAGGCCATGCAAGAAGAATTACATCAGTTCGAGCTCAACAATGTCTGGGAACTGGTCAGACGTCCAGATCCTCGCAAGCACAATATCATTGGCACAAAGTGGATCTACCGCAACAAGCAAGATGAAAATGGCCTTGTGGTGAGGAATAAGGCACGGCTCGTAGCTCAAGGCTACACACTGGTTGAAGGAATTGATTTCGATGAAACTTTTGCACCTGTTGCTAGACTTGAGGCTATTCACATATTACTTGCTTATGCTAACCATCATGATATCACTCTATATCAAATGGATGTGAAAAGTGCATTCCTCAATGGTAAGCTTGAGGAAGAAGTATATGTTGCTCATGAAGGAAATATGCCCTAGAGGCAATAATAAAGTTATTATTTATTTCCTTATTTCATGATAAATGTTTATTATTCATGCTAGAATTGTATTAACCGAAAACATCTCTTCTATGACAATGAGAGTGCCATCAAGATTGCCACAACCCAGTTCAGTACTCGAAGACAAAGCACATTCAGATTCGTCATCATTTTGTTCGTGATCATGTGTTGAAGGGCGACATTTTTATTGAGCATGTGAAGACTGAAGAACAGCTAGCTGATATCTTCACAAAGCCCTTGAATGAGAAGAGATTTAGCAAGTTGCGGTGTGAGCTAAATATCCTGGAATCTTCGAATGTTCTGTGAAAAGGATACTCATCCTAACACTTATGCAAAATTGATGACTTAGATGTGAAACACATGAAGAAACATTTTTCTTCAATCAATGAAGAATAACACTCTTAGTGTGAAGAAATTAACGAAGAATTTGATTCTCAGAACCCTACGATAATTTTACCGGTGTCTGAAATCATCATTCTTATACGGTGGGTCGCGCCACCACCTAAAGTTGAATTTCCTCAATTGATCATATTCTTCAACTTTGCATTGTCTTCACAGTTTCCGTCATTTTCCTTCATTGGCTATATATATAAGAGTTTATGTCCTCTACAGCATTCACTTATTGTTAATTCTTCAAGTTGGTTTTTCTGCTAAGTGAATGTGATCGGACCCTTCCCCTCTATGCTATACTCAACCCAATATGTTCACAAATTCTTCATGTGCGTTCTATTTGAAACTCGTTCAAAATCTTCACTGTGTCCTTATCAGCTGAAGAAATTGTGTACGAAACTTTAAAACCTATCTTATCTAAATTTTCGGCTTTGCCGCTCAAACCGTTCCGCATCCCAAGATATACTTATCCTCTCACCCATGATCGCGCATGATCTCCACCTCTCAGTACGTGGGTGACACATGTCAAGAAAATGAGAAGGGTCAGGGGCACGTTCGTCCAATTTCTTCGGGCGAACAGTTTTTCACCGTGGCTATAAATACCCCTCCTTCCCTTCCTCACTTCTTTTACTCCGCTCGGTCTCTCTCCAGCTCGAGCTTCTCAAACCCTAGCGCCACCGCTACTTCATCGTCACCGGTGAGGAAGAGCTTCACTTCCTTGACCTCGTCACCGACGTACTCGCGCCGACCGCGGAAATCTTCACTCCGCCGTCGCCGTTGCCATCTTCCTCCGTCGAGTTAGGGCGTGGAAGATCTACACAGACGAACTTCACCTCTTCACTTCACTGTTCGTCGTGCATCCAGGGTAATTAAAAGTTACTTTTACTGCCCTCGTTGATTCGAATGATTATCTACAAAATCTTCAAAGGTGTTTTTTCTTCATATCTTCACACTCTAAACACCTCACAAGTCATCTGTTCTTGATTTGTTTCTCTAAGCATCATTTTTCTTCAAGATTCCTCAATTGTGTGGATCTTCGATCTATACAACTCTGGAACCTAAGACAAAGAATGCTTAGTGAAATTCTTCAAGACTCATCTGGTCAAATTCCTCAAACTTGTTCTTTTTAAAAAACCTTCTGAGAACGCATATGACCTCTCCAAATTCCTCGCAACTATACTCTGTTCACAGGTACTCATGTTAGCTGCTGAATCACTAGGTTCTCATCAACTTAACTCATTTGCAGCATTCCTCGAAGAAAAGTTGCATACTTCTTCAGAGAATTCAATTGTCCAAATTCCTCAACTGAAGAAAATGGCTGATGATAAGAAGCCACAGAAAGGAGGAAAGAGGCCTGAGGTAAATACAGCGTTTGAGATCCCTAATGAAATATATGCTGGGTACTGCACACCTACTGAGGAAACCAAGAATGAGCGCAAGGTGCGCATTCAGAAGATAGAGAGGAGATGGGCTAGAGAGTGGAGGGAGTACAGGTATGTCACTCCCAAGTACATGAAGAAATTCGCGCTCAATCCTCCATGTCCAAGACCTCCATTGGCACCTGGCCAAATAGCTGATCCCACCAGCCTCAAGCACGGTGAGGACTATCCTGATGAATGGGCCAAGCGCCAAGCCAAGTTGGCTAAGCAAGCCAGAGAAGCAGTGAGGAAATTCAATGAAGACTCTGCTGCTGCTGCTGCCTCTGCTGAGGCCTATGCTGTCAAGCCAAAGAAGGCTATGTCAAAGAAGCCTGCGCTCAAGCCAAGTGCTTCACCAACAATGCCCTCAAGGCCAAGCTCCTCAGCAATGCCCTCACGGCCAGAATCCTCAATGCCCTCACGGCCAGAATCCTCAAAGCCCTCACAGCCAATTCCTCATGCTGCTCCTGCTCCCTCAAAATCCTCAGCTCCTCCAAAGTCCTCAGCTGTTCCAACAAAGTCCTCAGCGCCTGTGCATCTCGCCTCATGCCAAAGGACTGCAGGCATGTCCATTGCCTCAGGAGCTTCAGCTAGTTCCTCAGCTGCACCAACTTCCTCAACGGGACTCTCTCTACTAAAGAAAAAGGCCACTGCTGGTCGAGGTCCTCGCCCTATTCCTCAGAATAAGCAAGTCGCCTTCCAAGTGTCGTCTGATGAAGATGAAGCTGATGATGATGAACTTGCAGAAATCATCAGAGATAGGCAAGTCAGGGCCGCTAGAGCCAAGGGAACATATGTGCCACTGCTTTTGGATCCCAAGTTGATCCTCGAATACATTGATGTTTGGCACAAGGACCCAAACACTCCCATGCCCGATTTCAAGCTGACTCCTGGCCAAAGTCACATACTGACTCACTTCATACAAGAAGAGAAATGGAAATTTGAACAGGGGAGGAGGGTGAAGAAAGCGTAGTACAAGAAAGAGCGCTTTCTGAAGCAAAACATTCTGAAGCTTTCACCTGAAGAACTTGTTGCTCTCCAATCAGAAATCAAGAAACTGAGTGATGAATTTGATCGCTATTATGCTGACTGGCTGGGAGCCAAAGTCAGATTTGTAAAGATCACAGAACAATTCACCTCCAATGTTGCAGCCCCAACGCAACAGGAAATTCCTCAGGCTAAAGCATCTGCTCAGCCTACTGAAGAAAATGCCAGCACCGCTGATGACAATCAGGCTGCTGAAGAAAACATGAGTTCCAGGGCTAATGACTGCATTCCAGCCGCTGAAGAAATTGCCAGGGCACCCACTAGTGGTGCACCTGAAGAAAATGAAGAAAATCAACCAGATTCCTCTGCTCCTCCTGCACCTACACCAACTCCAATCCTTCCATCTACATCAGATGTGAAGAAGACCAAGGCTGCGGAGCGTGCAGCAGTGAAGAAAAGGAAAGCATCAGCTGCTTCAGATTCTTCAGCTCCGAAGAAGATGAAGCCTATGACAAGCTCATTTGCTAATCCCATTGATATTGTTCCCATCTCAACCAGGCCATCAAAGGACCTTGTTCCTTTTGGTGAAGAATATGAGATCCCTAGCAGATCTGATGAAGAAAATCATTCTGCTGCTTCGTCAGAGCAGATTGATGAAGAAATTGAAGTGGATACGATCCCTTCAACACCTATCATCTCCTCACCCATGCCTCAGTTCACAGCTGAAGAGGCTGGCGTTGAAGAAATTGAAGATGAAGATGTGGACGTTGGCTGCTCCACACCAGTAATAAGTGATGAATTCTGGGAAAGTCAGCATCCAAACTCTGCAATGTTCACACCGTTGCAGCAAATATCTCAGTCGCCTGCACAAACTGCTCAAATGGGCTCTGAAGAAACTCACCCCACTTCATCTGTACATGAGGAAATTCCAGCCACTAGTACTGAAGAAACTGCTGTTGCTGAACATCTGAAGACGTAGACTGCCACTGAAGAGGAACCAGAAATTCCTCAGCCTGAAGAACCTGAGATTGCGATTCCTGAGGTCGTGATGCAACTCACTGACACTCCTCTGCCCAAGCCCAAGGATCCATTCTCATGCAAGCAAAAGTTCAAGGCTGATGATTTCTTCGGTGAGCATGTATTCTTCGAAGACTACAACCCTTATAACTCTGCTCGCATTAGGAAGAGGCGTTTCTGGACTGCTAGTCAAGCCAATTTCTATTCCTTAGTGTTGTTCAACAAGGAGAAGATTTTCTACCATGAGCATATTCCTCACGTGGATATGGAATATCTGCCGTGCTTCGCACCAGTTCTCAGTGTTCTTCACGACGCTGGACTGCTCAATTTTTGCTCTGACATCTGCGGTTGGAATGAAGAACTGATTCTTTAATTCTATGCAACGCTGCACATCACCGGAAATGCTGAAGATGTGAATTCATGGGTGCTGGACTAGATGTCTGAAAACACTCACTACACTGCACCAGCCTCTGAATTGCTTCATGCTCTACCACTCAGTCCTCCCCTTGAAGAAGCTCGCTGCATCTACAGTGAACCTAAGCTCACACATCATTACATGCAAGTGCTGATGAAGCCTTTAAAACCAGGTCAGGCACCACGAACAAAATTCCTCGTGAAGGAATTGTTGTACGTGCCCAGAACTGTATGTCGTATTCTTACGAGGACAATCAGTCCTATCAAAGGCCACGACTCATCTGATGAGGAAATTGTTGGCATCATGAAGAATCTGGTATTCAACATCGTTCATGGCATTCCTGTCAACTATCACGATTTCTTCATGAGGACTATGGCAAATGTTACAATGTCTCCGTTTGAGCTGAAGCCTTATGCACCTTGGATCATGAGATTCCTCAGGACAAGGTCTTCACTCAACTACAAAGCTGATTTCCAGAATCATCTCAGCTACTTGCCCCCAATTGAAGTCCTCAAGCAGACATATTACTCAGTTGATGGAAAGGGCAAGGCACCAGCTGTAATTGATGAAGGCATTCGTCCATTGGATGGTCAGTTTCGCAAAGCTGCATCTTATTCCACCAATGATGACTCTGCCACACATGACTCTGTCAATGCTCCCAAGTCCACTCCTCAAGCCACTGCTCCTCATGTGATGACTGATCGTGAGCTTCTGCTTAGTCTTCACCAGAAGGTGGATCGAAATCATAAATGGGTTAAGCGCCAGTTTGGTTCATTTCTTCACAACATGACTGCTGCACACAATGCAGTGAAGAAAAACCATTACTACCTCCATGAATTCTTCGGTCGCACCTGGGCCATTCCGTCACATCTGTATGGTGAAGACGATCTGGAGAAAATGGGTCTCAAGGAAGATTTTGACTGGTCTGCACCTCCACCGAAGAAATTCAAGAAGGTCAAGGTTCCTTCTCTGCTGGCCAGCTCATATTCTTCATCGCGCGGCACTGATGAAAATGAAGACTTGGACAACACTGCGGTAGGCCCTACTACAACAAACGACCCCAACAACGCTGGCACTCCTTCATCAACTTGATATTCTTCAGGGGCGTTAGTCCTCTGAAAGTGCAACTATCCCTAGGTGGTTTTGGTAATTCATAACAACATATAGCTCATTGAGCTAATGCTATTCCAAGATGATTATTTCAGGAAAGCTCAATGATTGGCATGGCATGGATGTGAAAGTGGAACCCTCAAAATGCTAAGGACAAAGGATTGGCTCAAGCTCAAAAGCTCAAGACTCTTCATTTTATATTTTAGTGATCCAAGATCACATTGAGTCTTTAGGAAAAGCCAATACTATCAAGGAGGGATGAGGTGTTGCTTAATGAGCCTCTTGCTTCATGTGCTTAGTGATATGCTCCAAAACCCTCACCTACTTTCCCATATCCACATATGACCTAAACCCTAAGCTAAACTCGGTCCTACCGATTCTTTCTATCCGGCGCCACTAAGTTTCATTTGTCATAAGCCACTGCCAAACCCTAGCAATTCAGTTCTACCGATAGGGATCTCGGTCTCACCGAGATGGGATTGCAAACTCTCTGTTTCCCTTTCGTAACTTTTCGGTCTCACTGAAAGAGCGAATCGGTCCCACCGAGATTGCAATGTAAATTCAGTGTTTCCTTTTTGTAACTTTTTGGTCTCACCTAAAGAGCAAATCGGTCCCACCGAGTTTGCCTGACCAACTCTCTGGTTAGCTAATTACCAAAATCGGTCTCACCGAGTTTGTGTAATCGGTCTAACCGAGATTACGTTATGCCCAAACCCTAACCATATCGGTCCTACCGAGTTGCATGTCAGTCCCACCGAAAATCTCTAACGGTCACTAGGTTTACCTTTTCGGTCCGACCGAGTTTTTTGATTCGGTCCCACCGAGATTGGAAAACTGTGTGTAATGGTTGGATTTTGTGTGGAGGCTATATATACCCCTCCACCTCCTCTTCATTCATGGAGAGAGCCATCAGAACACATACACAATTCCAACTCATATGTTCTGAGAGAGAACCACCTACTCATGTGTTGAGACCAAGATATTCCATTCCTACCATATGAATCTTGATCTCTAGCCTTCCCCAAGTTGCTTTCCACTCAAATCTTCTTTCCACCAGATCCAAATCCTATGAGAGAGAGAGTTGAGTGTTGGGGATACTATCATTTGAAGCACAAGAGCAAGGAGTTCATTACCTACACACTATTTGTTACTTCTTGGAGAGTGGTGTCTCCTAGATTGTCTAGGTGTCACTTGGGAGCCTCCGACAAGATTGTGGAGTTGAACCAAGGAGTTTGTAAGGGCAAGGAGATCGCCTACTTCATGAAGATCTACCGCTAGTGAGGCAAGTCCTTCGTGGGCGATGGCCATGGTGGGATAGACAAGGTTGCTAATTCGTGGACCCTTTGTGGGTGGTTGCTTCTTCGTGGACCCTTTGTGGGTGGTTGCTTCTTCGTGGACCCTTCGTGGGTGGAGCCCTCTGTGGACTCGCGCAACCGTTACCCTTCGTGGGTGGAGCCCTCCGTGGACTCGCGCAACCGTTACCCTTCATGGGTGGAGCCCTCCGTGGACTCGCGCAACCGTTACCCTTCGTGGGTTGAACTCTCCATCAACGTGGATCTAGGATAGCACCACCTATCCGAACCACGGGAAAAACATCCGTGTCTCCAATTGCGTTTGAATTCTCCAAACCCTTCCCTTTACATTCTTGCAAGTTGCATGCTTTACTTTCCGCTGCCAATATACTCTTTGCATGCTTGCTTGAATTGTGTGATGATTGCTTGACTTGTCCTACAATAGCTAAAATCTGCCAAGAACTAAAATTGGGAAAAGGTTAAGTTTTTATTTGGTCAAGTAGTCTAATCCCCCCTCTAGACATACTTTCGATCCTACAAGTGGTATCAGAGCTTTGGTCTCCATTTGCTTTGATCTCCATAGCTTTTGGTGGTCATAGCCTTGGTTTCACAACCTAGGAGAGTATGGCGTCTAGCGAGGGAAATTATCACTGTAGAGGTCCTTACTTTGATGGTACTAATTTTGCTAGTTGGAAGCATAAAATGAAAATGCATATTCTTGGACATAACCCCGCCGTTTGGGCTATTGTGTGTGTTGGTTTGCAAGGTAACTTCTTTGATGGGAAAGAACCAAACCGTGAAGCTACCAGGGATGAGTTGAAGATGTTGCAATACAATGCTCAAGCTTGTGATATTCTCTTCAACGGATTGTGCCCCGAAGAATTCAACAAAATCAGCCGTCTTGAGAATGCAAAGGAAATTTGGGACACTTTGATTGATATGCACGAAGGTACCGACTCCGTCAAGGAATCCAAGTTGGATGTGCTTCAAAGTCAACTTGACAAGTTCAAAATGAAGGATGGTGAAGGTGTCGCTGGAATGTACTCTAGGCTTGCTCTCATCACAAATGAGATTGCCGGCTTAGGAAGTGAAGAGATGACCGATAGATTCATCATCAAGAAGATTCTAAGAGCCTTGGATGGAAAATATGATACCGTATATACATTGATCCAAATGATGCCCAATTACAAAGATCTCAAGCCAACGGAGGTGATTGGAAGAATTGTTGCTCATGAGATGTCACTTAAGGATAAAGAGGAACTTCACAACAAATCAAGTGGTGCCTACAAAGCCTCATGTGAAGCCCCTACATCATCAAGTGAGAAGCAAAACTTCAATGAAGAATTGAGTTTAATGGTGAAGAACTTCAACAAGTTCTACAAGAGTAGAAGCAAAGATAGAAGCTTCAAGTCAAGGTCCTACAATGACAAAAGATCTTCTAGTCGAGAGTGAAACTGCTACAGTTGTGGAAGACCCGGACACTATTCCAATGAGTGTACGGCTCCCTACAAGAGAAGAGAAGATTCTCCAAAAAGAAGAAGCAAAGAATCACCACCAAGAGAGAGAAGGAGTAGAGATGATCGTTATGAACGAAGATACTCACGGAGAAGCAAGGATTTGGAAAGGAAGGAAAAATCATCAAGGAGCTACATAAAACGAAGACATCAAGCTCATGTTGGTGAATGGGTATCCGGCTCCGACTCCAACAGCCACTCCGAGAGAAGTTATCACTCCGACTCCGAAGATACTCAACATGAAGGTGTTGCCGGTCTAGCACTTGTGTCAACCAACTCCTACGACATCATTGACTCACCAAATGAAGGAATTGGAAGATGCTTCATGACCAAAGGTCCTAAGGTAACACACCCCGACTATGTTGATTTCAATAGTGATGAAGATGACTTGTTAGGTGATGATTTGCTTGTTGACAACTCTAGTGATGAATACTATGATGAAATGTCAATTAATCATGCTAATCAAGATAAAACGAATGACAATGATAAGGAGAAGATTGAGGCTCTAACTAAAGAACTAAACACTCTTAAGTTAGCTCATGAAACTATCTTCGAAGATCATCGAGAACTTTTAAGAGCTCATGAGAAATTACGCTTTGAAAAGCTCAATCTTGAGCAAGAGCATGAGTTCTTAAAAGCAATCAATGATGATCTCCGCAAGAAAAGTTCTCCTTACGTTGCCAAGCGTTTACTCTTATCCACTTACATGCCTCAAGTCAAGTCTAGTAACAAGAACAAGAAAGATTCTTCCTCTAGCAGTAACAATGATCATGCTAAATCCAATATTGTTGCTTCTAGTAGTTCTCTTGATTCCACTAATGATTCTCTTAGCCAAGTTACACTTGAGCAAGAAAATAGCTTATTGAAGGGAATTATAGAGAAAGGAGTGTACAAAAGCCTTGCCGGGAGTAAGCAATTCGAGGAAATTGTGCGCAAGCAAGGAATGCACCGGAAGAATCAAGGTGTTGGTTTTGAACGAAAGTTCAATGCCAATGGAGTTGAGTGGGAAGAAGATAAATACCCCAAGACAAAGTTTGTTCCTCAACAAGAAAAGTATGATACTTCTTTCAAGGGGACACAAGCTCAAGATGATCTTCCACCACAAGACTACAAGCAAAAAGGCAAGGACAAGCTTCAAGAGGAAATTGATGCATTTGAAGAAGCTCCTAAGACCTTAGTCAAGTGGATTCCCAAGACTACTTCAAGTTCCACTTCATCAAGTACGACTACAACTCCAAGGATTCCCATCAAGATGGTGTGGATCCAAAAGAAGAAGAACTAGAGAGTTCTTGAGGGTGACTCCGCCAACATACTTCACTCTTATCATTTTGGCAAGAACAAGTGCAATCAACTTCCACATCTTGCACTAGTTCAAGGAGTCACAAACCCTCTTGTTGGTAAGACAAGGGACAAGGTAACCTAAAAGTTTTCATGGACACCATCTTGTGTGTGCATCACTCTATGTCTATGGATATCCTTGTTTGTTCCTTGCGGGACTAACCCATGTAGGTATTGAAAGTGCAATTCACTCAAAGGGATAGCTCCAAGTGATCTACATCAACATTGAGCATCCACATCTTCAACATCTACATGAAGTCATCATCGACAAAACCCGAGGTTAGTTCATCCCTCTAAGGGGGGATATCACATCTAGGGGGAGCTTTACTCTAAGACTTGAGCTAAAGCAACTCTAAAGATGTGAACACAACAATGCTTTATGTAAAAGTGGTAACCCCACTTGAGCTTAAACGATGAGTATGACCTATGATCAAGTGTTCTCACTTGACTCCTAAGTCAATATGCTCATATATAGATGACCTTGTCATCGAAAATTGCTTGGTAGATGCTAGAATTGGTTGTGCATGCCTTGTCACATATTTCATTTGCCATCTTATTGTGTGAACATGCTGGTTGCATATTTTACTCATTCGAGGACATCCACTTATTGTTTTGATTGTTCGGTTTTATTTCCTTTTGCCAAGTGGATGGACAAGAATGCCTAAGAACCTCCTCTAGCTATCTATGCTTTTCTCGTCTCAAACTCTATTCATGCTACATCACAAAATTTGATCAAGTCAGATTCGAACCACTCTGTGTGAGGAGCGCTCGGAGTCCCCAATTCGTCATAGACTTAAACTTCCAAAACCTCTTTATGATTCTCGGTCTGACCGATACCCTACTTTCGGTCCTACCGAGATCATTAAGTTGATCTATGTTTTCGATCTCGGTGCAACCGATTTGAACCATTCGGTCACACCGAGTTGCAATAACTGTGTACAGTTTTGCATCTCGGTGCCACCGAGTCGTTCCACTCGGTCACACCGACAGGGTCGGGCTATATATAGTCACGGGCAAAAATTTGGAAATTTCTCCGAACCCCTTCGCCCGCGCGATAGCCTGCTCTGCCAACTTGGTCCCCGGATCGTCTCCTCCGCCGGCCGCCTCCAGTCGCTGGTCTCCATCGCCGTCAACGGAATTCTACCCCGCCGTTGCCGCCGTAGCGAGTCTCCGCCGAACTAGGGTATGGACTCGATCTTTGTGCTATTCCCCAATCTGATTCTTAGCACATTGTGATCATCATGATTCTTGCCATGATTGAAACACTCCTGTCCAGTCAATGCGTTCGTAGATTAGTTTTGATTTGAAAATTTTAGGGTTAGGTTTCCGCCGAAACCATCTCGGACCCACTGAATTGAAAAACTCGGTCCCACCGATTTGGCTTATGCCATGGCACAAGTGAGACTCGCTCTGATCGAGAATTACTTATCGGTGTGACCAATTTTGGAACTCTGTGAAACCCTAGCAGTCTCGATGCCACCGAACTGTGACTCGGTCTGGCCGAGTTCACTAGTTTAGGTTCCAAAACTGCTTCGGTATCACCGAGTTTAAAAATCGGTAGATCCGAGATGATTTCAGTGGGAAACTAAAACTAAGTTTTTGAGTCATTCTTTTGCAAAAATCTCTGCATTTTGTGATGCTCATCCACTCCATCTCATCTATAACCTATTCACAGGGTCAGCAGTCAGACTTTGCAACATGTCTGATCAGAGTGACAGCCAGAACTTGTCAGAGCAGCAAGTGCAGATGAGTGAGGGCACTAGTCCCTCCAGCTCTTCAGATGATGGCAGCAGAAGTACCCCAAGAAATTTGCCAAAAGCTGCCACCAAGCAGAGGAAGAAGAGAACTTCAGATTTTGAGGATGAAGATTATGTGGCAGAGGAAGAGGAAGCAACTTCCAAGAGAATTGAGCCAGCTCAGGGCACAAAGCCAGGGTTAAAGATCAAAAGGCCAGCAGGCAGGCAGCCTATGCCAAAGGCCAGAGCTTCAATCAAGATTTCTAAGAAGCCCACTCCCATAGAGCCAGTTGCTGCTGAAGGCAAGAAAAAAGAAGGAAAGGGTGAAGAAGACCGTAGCCAGAGTGCTTGGAAAGGCTTCCATCATGGAAGAAGAGGAAGAAGAAGAGGTTGTTGCACCAGCACCTAAGGCACCCAAGCTAACGGGTGATGCTATCAAATCAGGGGCTACTGCATCTAAGCCCAAGGAAGCACCCAAGGCTGCATCAAAGGTCAAGACAGCACCAAAGAGGAATACAAGAAGCATCCCAGCTGCTGAGAAGAACAAGGCCCTAGTGCCTGAAGCTGCAGAAGAAGAAGAAGAGAATGTTCTTAGAAAGCTCAAGCCCAAGATCCCAGACCACAACGATGCTCATCCTGTGGCTGAGGATATGAAACTCAGGAGAGATTCAGGGCTCTGGAAGTGGAGAGAAGCAGACTCGTATGCTTCAAGGAGAAGGGCTGCAGTTGACTATAGGTTTCACACCAAGGAGCAGCAAGACTTTTATGAGACAGTGCTGCTAGACAAGAAGCCAATTGTCTGTGATATGAGATGGGTTGATTGGCAATACATCAAGGACTACAAAGAGTACTACCCTAGAGTGCAGGACAGCTTCAAGGCATGTGGAGTAGAGGACTTTGTTGGGCAGAAGCTCACAAAGTGGAACGAGGAACTCATCATGCAGTTCTACTTCACAGCCCATTTCTATCCAGATGGCAGGATTGTATGGATGTCAGAGGGTACGAGGTACCAGTCTACAGTTGCTGAATGGGCTCAGCTAATTAATGCCCCAGAAGAGCATGACGATGACTTGGACATTTATGCCAAGAAGAAGATGGACCACAACTCAATGTCAAACATGTACAAGGAGATTCCAAATGAAGCACTTGATACGTTCAAGTTTGGCTCAGTACACTATCTTCTGTCAGGGCTGCCAACCATCAACTGGATTCTTAGGCACACCCTATTGCCCAAGTCTGGAGATCACAAGATGATTAGGGGCCACGCGATCAACTTGCTTCATATCTTTGACGTGCCACAGAAATTCAAAGTCATGAGCCTTATGATTGAAACAATCAAGAGGACAGCAGCAGACCAGAAGAGGAGCTGTGGGTATGCCCCACAGATTCAGGAGCTCATCAACTCTAAGATGGGCACGGGGATATACTTATTGGACAAGGAACACCTGCCCATCCGTCCAGATTTTGAAGATAATCAAGTGGTCATGACTGAGAATGAGCCATCATCTGCCCAAGCACAAGCCAAGAAGGAGAAGGCGAGGAAGGAGAAAGCTACCAAGATGCCTACTCAAGAGGAGGCATCTGAATATTTCCTGAAAACCAAACAAGAGCAGCTTGGTTACTTGATTGCATCCACCCTGCGGATTGAGCAAGGACTAGCTACCCTAACTCAGAACCAGGCAAGCCTAGAGAGAATCATGGAACAAAAGTTCTATGACTTGGATGTCAAAGTAACAGAGATTCGGTCTGCAGTGGAACAACTTCAGGATGACATGCAGGAGAGGAGAGGCAAGACTACAACTGATGCATTTGCCAGAGCGCCAAGAGCTCAGAGATCATATGCAGTGCCAGTTGCTGACACCAGAGCCACCACTTCTGCACCAGCTACAGCCTCAGTTCCACCAGCTCCAGCGTCCACTTCAGCCTCAACTCCAACCACGTCTACAGAAGGATTTGTCCTTGGAGTGCTCCGGACTCCACCACCACCTGAAGATCAAGCCTGAGTGTCGACTTAGCACTATGCATTTTCTAGGAACTTTTTGGTAACTTGTTGCCAAAGGGGGAGAAAATGTATAGATCATAGGCTTCGAGAGAGAGAGAGAGAGTATTGCTTTTTTCTCTCTTGCTTTATTTGGTGGTTTTTCGAACTTTTTTTGCTTTTGAGTGCTTGAGATACTATGCCATTGCTCGTGAGACATTGATGATCATGTGTTTGATCATAAGCTACACTTATGCATGCTTGATATATCTCATCTATCTTATGTGATCATTCACTATTCTTGGTGATGAGTGCATGTATTTCATTCTTATCGTTTTAAGCGCTCCACCAAGATGTATGTGACATGGAAGAGTAACCCATGACTCTAACTCTTTGTGCATTTGCAGTCCAAAGCAAATTTTAAATATGCACAAATTTAGAGGGAGCTCTCACTTGTCACATACTTCTCAAAGCGACGATATATTTCATGCTTATTATCATTTGTCGAAGCTTTGATCTATATGTTGTCATCAATTACCAAAAAGGGGGAGATTGAAAGTGCAACTATCCCTAGGTGGTTTTGGTAATTCATAACAACATATAGCTCATTGAGCTAATGCTATTTCAAGATGATTATTTCAGGAAAGCTCAATGATTGGCATGGCATGGATGTGAAAGTGGAACCCTCAAAATGCTAAGGACAAAGGATTGGCTCAAGCTCAAAAGCTCAAGACTCTTCATTTTATATTTTAGTGATCCAAGATCACATTGAGTCTTTAGGAAAAGCCAATACTATCAAGGAGGGATGAGGTGTTGCTTAATGAGCCTCTTGCTTCATGTGCTTAGTGATATGCTCCAAAACCCTCAACTACTTTCCCATATCCACATATGACCTAAACCCTAAGCCAAACTCGGTCCTACCGATTCTTTCTATCCGGCGCCACTGAGTTTCATTTGTCATAAGCCACTGCCAAACCCTAGCAATTCAGTTCTACCGATAGGGATCTCGGTCTCACCGAGACGGGATTGCAAACTCTATGTTTCCCTTTCGTAACTTTTCGGTCTCACCGAAAGAGCGAATCGGTCCCACCGAGATTGCAATGTAAATTTAGTGTTTCCTTTTTGTAAATTTTCGGTCTCACCGAAAGAGCAAATCGGTCCCACCGAGTTTGCCTGACCAACTCTCTGGTTAGCTAATTACCAAAATCGGTCTCACCGAGTTTGTGTAATCGGTCTCACCGAGATTATGTTATGCCCAAACCCTAACCATATCGGTCCTACCGAGTTGCATGTCAGTCCCACCGAAAATCTCTAACGGTCACTAGGTTTACCTTTTCGGTCCGACCGAGTTTTTTGATTCGGTCCCACCGAGATTGGAAAACTGTGTGTAACGGTTGGATTTTGTGTGGAGGCTATATATACCCCTCCACCTCCTCTTCATTCATGGAGAGAGCCATCAGAACACATACACAATTCCAACTCATATGTTCTGAGAGAGAACCACCTACTCATGTGTTGAGACCAAGATATTCCATTCCTACCATATGAATCTTGATCTCTAGCCTTCCCCAAGTTGCTTTCCACTCAAATCTTCTTTCCACCAGATCCAAATCCTATGAGAGAGAGAGTTGAGTGTTGGGGAGACTATCATTTGAAGCACAAGAGCAAGGAGTTCATTACCTACACACTATTTGTTACTTCTTGGAGAGTGGTGTCTCCTAGATTGGCTAGGTGTCACTTGGGAGCCTCCGACAAGATTGTGGAGTTGAACCAAGAAGTTTGTAAGGGCAAGGAGATCGCCTACTTCATGAAGATCTACCGCTAGTGAGGCAAGTCCTTCGTGGGTGATGGCTATGGTGGGATAGAAAAGGTTGCTTCTTCGTGGACCCTTTGTGGGTGATTGCTTCTTCATGGACCCTTCATGGGTGGAGCCCTCCGTGGACTCGCGCAACCGTTACCCTTTGTGGGTGGAGACCTCCGTGGACTCGCGCAACCGTTACCCTTCGTGGGTTGAAGTCTCCATCAACGTGGATGTAGGATAGCACCACCTATCCGAACCATGGGAAAAACATCCGTGTCTCCAATTGCGTTTGAATTCTCCAAACCCTTCCCTTTACATTCTTGCAAGTTGCATGCTTTACTTTCCGCTGCCAATATACTCTTTGCATGCTTGCTTGAATTGTGTGATGATTGCTTGACTTGTCCTACAATAGCTAAAATCTGCCAAGAACTAAAATTGGGAAAAGGTTAAGTTTTTATTTGGTCAAGTAGTCTAATCCCCCCCCTCTAGACATACTTACGATCCTACATCCTCCTACTCGATCCTTTTGGTCATTTAATGACAAAGAGGGAGAATTTTGAGTTAGTCTTCAAGCGGGTCTTTCTATATGGGCGTTTTTTCTGAAGTTACAACTCTCGTTCTTCTGAGACTTTATTGGATCGAGTTGTAAACTTAAACCCGATGGTGCTCTGGTACTTTTGATATGTTTTTCTGCATGCTTATTCCTCGTTAATATTATTGCACGCATGCTGAATTACATCAGTCGCCATATTTCATCATGCATTTCAAATTCTTCACTGTTATATGTAAAATGTGTGTATGTATTACAAGATATAGGGGGAGATCTCCATGATTCAACTCTTCAAGTGTGCATTGCTTCAAAAGCAAATTCCTCACTATGCACATCTTCAGGGGGAGTTCTTCTATATCTTGCAATCAAATTCCTCAATATCAGTATTAACACTTCATATGTTTATCCCCGTTGAAAACTTAACCTATATTGTCATCAATCACGAAAAGGGGGAGATTGTAAGTGCATCTAGTGACCCTTAGTGATTTTGGTGTATTGAAGACTTACAGGTTAAGGGACTAATGTGTTTATGAGTGTACACAGGTCTATAAGTCTATGAGGAGTTTGATATTTACAGAGAAAGTCGACCCCTAAAAATGAAGTTCTTCGTCTGAAGACTTTGGTATTCTGAAGACTTTCTGAAGACTTTGAAAGTGAAGAAATTGGTGTGACCTTGAAGACTTGGTATTCCTTCGAGGAACATGAAGCGTGAAGACTTTTGTTTTCGTAGTTTCATTTTCTCTTTCTTGAGTCATAGGAAACACCGTACTGTTAAAGGGGGTCGAGGAAATACTAAGGAAAAATTTCTAAGTGATGCTCAACTCAAAATCCTACACCTACCAATCCCTTCGAGTGAAGCCATTGGAAATCTCATATAGTCCAGTCATATTCTTCAGTGACAGAGACGAAGTTCTTCTGGTCTCTGAGGAATTTGTTCTGACTGAGGAGTTAGGAATTCGCCAGCGCAGATTTCCTACACAGTGAGGAACATGATAGCCCTGAGGATTTTGCTACTCAAAATTTCGACCGTTGCTGTGCTATGCGCCAGCTGTCCCAAAATATCTATCCACCTAACGGTCATATCATTGAAGGGCATTTATGTCTTATCATGTCGGGCTGCTCCCTAAGCTATAAATAGCCGCCCCCTACAACCACTAGCTGGTTGGCTGCTCCGAGAGAAACTGACACTTGTTATTTGAGAGAAACCCATCCTCCGAGGACTTTGAGAGAAAATCATCAAGTGAGGAAAAACCCAAACCCAAACACCTACAAACCCCAAGTGATTGAGCATCACTGAAGAGATTGATATTGCGTGGATCCGACACTTGTTACCTTTGAAGATTGTGCTTCTTCCAGACGGTTAGGCGTCATGGTCTAGAGCATCCAAGAGGAATTGTGGATCGCCGAGTGACCAAGTTTGTGAAGGTTCGGAAGTCACCTGAAGACTTACCACGAGTGATTGGACGAGGTCTGTGTGATCTTAGTTCAAGGAGAATACGGTGAGGACTTGGTGTCCTGAGCTGCGTGCTCAGGACTGGGTGTCCGGGACTGTGTGTTCTCGAGTTTAAATACTCAGCCGCTCCAACCAGACGTACAACTGAGACAACAGTTGGAACTGGTCTACCAAATCATTATCTTCACCAAGCTTACTGGTTCTATTCCCTCAACGCGTTCATTTCCTCATAACTGTGTTGTGTGTTTGTTCATATCTGTGTTTGAAGACTTTGACTGAAGACTTTCTCAATTTCCTCAGTTCAATTTCTTCAGTCTGTTTGTCTTCATCATGTGCTTATGCTACCTGTACTCTGTGCCTGTCTTCATTTCATCATGATGACCATGCTTGTATTCTGTTATGTTTACTTTTGAGTACTTATTCCGCTGCTAGTAGTTCTTCGCTAAGGAATTTCCTCACCGGCAAATTCCTCAGTGAAGAATTTCATAAAAATCGCCTATTCACCCCCTCTAGTCGATATAACGCACTTTCAGACACACAGTCCCGGACACCCAGTCCTGAGCACGCAGCTCAGGACACCAAGTCCTCACCGTATTCTCCTTGAACTAAGATCACACAGACCTCGTCCAATCACTCGTGGTAAGTCTTCAGGTGACTTCCGAACCTTCACAAACTTGGTCACTCGGCGATCCACAATTCCTCTTGGATGCTCTAGACCATGACGCCTAACCGTCTGGAAGAAGCACAGTCTTCAAAGGTAACAAGTGTCGGATCCACGCAATATCAATCTCTTCAGTGATGCTCAATCACTTGGGGTTTGTAGGTGTTTGGGTTTGGGTTTTTCCTCACTTGATGATTTTCTCTCAAAGTCCTCGGAGGATGGGTTTCTCTCAAATAACAAGTGTCAGTTTCTCTCGGAGCAGCCAACCAGCTAGTGGTTGTAGGGGGCGGCTATTTATAGCTTAGGGAGCAGCCCGACATGATAAGACATAAATGCCCTTCAATGATATGACCGTTAGGTGGATAGATATTTTGGGACAGCTGGCGCATAGCACAGCAACGGTCGGAATTTTGAGTAGCAAAATCCTCAGGGCTATCATGTTCCTCACTGTGTAGGAAATCTGCGCTGGCGAATTCCTAACTCCTCAGTCAGAACAAATTCCTTAGAGACCAGAAGAACTTCGTCTCTGTCACTGAAGAATATGACTGGACTATATGAGATTTCCAATGGCTTCACTCAAAGGGATTGGTAGGTGTAGTATTTTGAGTTGAGCATCACTTGGAAATTTTTCCTTAGAATTTCCTCGACCCCCTTTAACAGTACGGTGTTTCCTATGACTCAAGAAAGAGAAAATGAAACTACGAAAACAAAAGTCTTCACGCTTCATGTTCCTCGAATGAATACCAAATCTTCAAGGTCACACCAATTTCTTCACTTTCAGAGTCTTCAGAAAGCCAAAGTCTTCAGTCGAAGAACTTCATTTTTAGGGGCCGACTTTCTCTGTAAATATCAAACTCCTCATAGACTTATAGACCTGTGTACACTCACAAATGCATTAGTCCCTTAACCTATAAGTGTTCAATACACCAAAATCACTAAGGGGCACTAGATGCACTTACAAGAAGCTTGGCAGTGGTTGTCATAGATACCAGAGCATACATGGGCTAGGTATAAAATGGATAGTGTGTGCAAAACTGACCTGGTAGTAAACAACCTTAGTGAGGTTTTCAATAGAATGATATTGGATGTTAGGAACAAGCCAATCAGGACTATGTTAGAGGGCATAAGAACAAAGCTGATGATTAAGTTTCAAAAGATCAGAGAGAAGACAGAGTCATGCAGATGGCAGCTCACACCTACTTATTTAGAGAGTTTAGAAGAGGGGAAGAAGTGGGCTAAGTATTGTGAAGCATACATGGCAGGTCCAGACATATGGCAAGTCACAAGTAGCTCTGAAAACACATATTGTGTTAATTTGAACAACCAGACCTGTGACTGTAGGAGGTGGGACATGACAGTTGTGCCCTGCAATCGTGCCATTGCTGTAATGCAGAAAGTGAAGATACATCCTAAGACTATGTGAATGCTTTCTTCAAGAAACCTGTGTATTGTGAAACATATAAGCACATAATATTCCCTGTGCCAGGTCCTGGCCATTGGCCTCATACACCTGGTGATTGTATTTCTCCACCTGTTTTTAGAGAAAAAAGGGTAAAAAAACAAACTGCCAGGAGGAAAGGCATGTTTGATGTGCCAGCTAAAAAGGATACTTCTAGGATTGGTACAGTGGCATGCAGCAACTGCAAGAAGCAAGGGCACAGGTTCAACAATTGTGGTGACCCATTGAAACCTAAGTTCCAGATGAGGATGAACAAGCACCAAGTAGGTTCTTCAGTTCCATTCATTGCATTCTTATATTCATTTCATTTGTAGGAAAATAGATCTAACTAATATACTTGTGTAGGAAAATAGAGCTAACTACTCAGAGGCCAGCAAGGGTACCTGCTGCCTCTGCACCTGCACCAACAACTCCTCCAACAACAAATGAGTCAACACAGACAGCTAGTAGGTCAAGGAAGAGGGGTTGCTTCCACATCAGTAGCAGAACCAGGTACAACATCAGCCTCCAAGAAGAGGAGCACCAACATTGAAGCTACAACAGTAGCACCACCACCTCTCAAGAAGAGTAAGACCAACACCTCTTCAGCAACACCAGTACCACCTCCCAAGAAGAAGAGCACAACTATTTCTTTAGCAGCAAATAACACCAGGCCACAAAGGTCTTCTCCAGCAAAGAACACCAGGTCAGCTTCTCCCAATAAAGCTGGCAATGGATCTTTCATTGCTCCTAGACAATCTGCTAGAAGTTTTATGCAGGATGGGTCAAAGAGGGTCGGGAAGACATGTGGAAGGTTGAAGGATTACTTTTATGCAAATGGTAACTAGCTGAAGTGGTTGAACTCCTCTATTATCCTAGGTTATGTATGCAAGTGAACTGTTGTATTTTGTTTGTAATAACACTGCTTCACTAAGTACTTGATATTGTTGGATTTGATTTGGTTTGTAATGTAATACTGTTGGTTTGTAATGTGATATTGTTTGTGGATCCAGCACTAGATTGTCTGCAACTTCAGTTTATTTGCATCTTCACAACATTTAGCATACATTGATATATACATAGTCACTGACCAAATGGTGCTGATTCAGAGAAATTGATGGAGCTGATTCAGAGAAATTGAGACATACATAGTCACTGACCAAATGCATACATTGATTCAGAAACATCCAAATGTTACATGGATAGAAAGATAGTCATTCAGAGTACCATACATTCATCAAAATCTCACCAATAGTACCACAACTCTCTCTCAGATAGACTTAAAGATAGAAAGATAGATAGATAGATAGATAGATAGATAGATAGATAGGTAGATACATAGATTCATCAGTCATAATGCTCGAAGAAACGAACCCACTTGGCCCTAGTAGCTGGATGGGGAGCCATGGCTGCCCTCATCCTTGCCCAGCTAATGATCTGCATGAACGTCCTTCCCCTGCCACCAGTGAAAACCAGCTCCAGTTCTTCATCGTTGCATTTTTCCAGTACCTTGACAGAGAGTTGGCGGTTGAACTCCTGTTGCTGCTCATCCTGGGCTACCTCAAGTGCCCTGTGCCTGCGCCTCCTCCTCCTCCATGCTGTTGCAGCCCTAGCCTCCACAACCTCACCCTCCTCCTTTGTGACATCTCTATGTCAGGATCCATCTTTAGGGTTTCTTTTGGGTGGTGGCTGGTGGACTGACTGGGAAAGGGTGGGGGTGGGGAGGGTTTATATTAATAGATGGGGTTGGATTTTAGTAGGCCTAGGATTGCATTTGGTCAGAGACTACTGGGCCACTAAGCCCAATTACCCACACAAATAATATATGCAGGCTAACACAGAACATACAAGATCAATTTGAACACTTAATAGCATAGAAGATCCATTTCCACTACTTAGTAACATAGGAGATCCATTACAACACTTAATAGCTAAGGAGATCCATTACAACTTACTTAAGAACATAGGAAATAAGGTTCTTACATAATAAACTCAAGTTCAAATGCATGGCCAAACACTAGGTTAACTTCACATTCCCCCAAAATGTACACCCATATAATCACTTCAGACTGTTAGGCCACATCCTTATATATAGGCCTTGGATGTACTTACTTCACCAACATATCACAGTAACTTCATGACTCAAGGATGGCCTTGATTTTCTCTAACTTCTCCTTGCTGCCATACCCATCTTTCAGCAGCTCAGCAACAACTAGCTCAAGCTTTGCCTTCTCCTTCTTAAGAACATCTCTATCAACTTCAACATCCTTCATAGCATTCCTGGTGTTCTTGATGATATCAGCTTGGCTCTGCAAAATGCACCTATGTTCTTTTGCAAGTTTAAGCTTTTCCATCTGCACCTCCAACATAGCTTTCTCCTCTATCTCCTCCTTCTTCTCAAGTTCTTCCTCCTCCACTTGTTTCTGGTTCACCTTCCCCACCCTACCATCCTGCCAATCAAACATCTTGGATACATCATAAACAAGCTTGGTGTACTCAATGCAAAGCTTGCCATTTTCAATCTTAAGCTTGGCCAACTCCCTTTCATGTTCACTCTTAACCTTGGCCAACTCCTTCTCAAACTTCTCCTTGTCAAGTACCCTTCCTAGGTTTTGCTCATGGAACATTTCCCATAGCTTGCACAAACATCTCTGAAGAACAGGAGGCCAAGGCCCATCAACCCACTCTACAACACCACAATTCACACCATTTTCCTGCATTTTGAAATGTGATAAGTTATTACAATGCCATGATTAACTTGATATTTTCTAACAATGAATAACATAAAATGAGATATGATAAGTTATTACAATGCCATGATTAAGTTTTCGAAGTAACAAAAATACATAAGTGACTGTCATATCAAACAAACTGTTGCATCATATCAAACATCAGTGAACACCCATAGCAGAAAACTTAATTGGCATCTAACCTGGACTGGGCAGCCATAGAAACGCCTTCCTGTTACAATGCCTTCAAAAGCAACACGCTTAATAGGCCTCATTTGGTGCAGAATGCACTTGGGTTGAGAAAGTTTAAGTTGGCCACAGAAAAGGGGCTCCACAATGGTGTCTGGTTCCTCCCGCAACCAAAATAACCAACAGAACACTGGTTTCAACCTGCACTCAATACCACAATCAACTTGCATTGTTCATTAACCCTGAACACTCAAAAATTCCCAAATCAGCATGAACCCTAACACTGTACAGAGATGAACCCTAGGTTAGCTCAGTCTTACAATCGAACCCCACCTTCACTAATCAAGAAAAATATCACAGAGACAACAACAACACTACACTCAGCAAGATCCATGGATGTAGCCTAGGATTACTAGCACCTAACCCTAACCCTAACCCTAACCCTAGGTGGCAAAGAAAAACTTACCATAAGTCTCATGTCCATGCTGACGACCTCGTACTCCTCCTCAGAGCTCGTTTCCTCGTTGTTCCAGGAAGGCATTGCGGCAAAGGAGGTCGACGGCGACCGGCATTGAAGACGGCGACCGGCGGCGAGCTCGTACTGGAGCAGGGGAGTGAGCGAGCAGGATGCGCCTGACCGACCGAGGGGGTATTTAACCCAGTTCCGACCGGGCCGGTCGGCTAACGGCCGTTAACTGTTGCGCCGTCCACGCACTGGGCCACGTGGGCTGACCCAGTGGGCCCAATATGTCAGGAAAATGGTTAAATCGCTAGTCACTGCGGGTTTGGGTTTTTTGAAACAGCCGACTGCTCGTTTAATAGTTTTCTAAGAAAATTTAAAAAGTGATAGTTTTTTGAAACCCTAACTTGTAATAATAGTTTTATGCTATTTACTCGATTTCAAAAAGGGTTGCAACTGCACGTGGCACATTCCATGGACAACCGCAAGCACTGAATATATATATATGCGTAGCTCGTGCATGCCATGTTTTTTTCTTTCTCTTTTTGAAAAAATCACAACACGACTCATACACAATTGTAGTATTTTTGTGGGGGATACATAATTGTAGTTGATGCAGTACACACACAATTTGATGCATGCTCGGTTTTAAAAACACCATTTTTAAGTACCACCCTTCCTTTGAGTAGTTTTTGTTTCAATCCACTTGTTGTTTTCTTCTTCGCATAACTAGTGAAGCCTTTTGTGCAGCCCGACTACATGGAAGACATGGAAAAGGCTAGAAATCAAGTTGTTTTTACTAACAAAAAAACAAATTATTACAGCTCATATAATAAGGGCACAATACATCCTTTTTTACTAACAAAAAAAACAAATTATTGCAGCTCATATAATAAGGGCACAATACATCCTTTTTTACTAACAAAAAAACAAATTATTGCAGCTCATATAATAAGGGCACAAGCTAACCAACATTTATCAAGGTCGTGGGTATATTCACATTTGACGCAAAAACAAGAAAAGATACCTTCTCTGTAAGCGATCTACTGAGCCGGGTAGATGTGACGCGCAACACAACAACATAAAAAATAATTTTTTAGGCTGGGTAGATGTGAGGCCCACAACCAGATAAACATGGTGGGCTGGTGTAACAAACAAGCTAACAATAAAATACAATAATGTCATGTGAATTAGACCATTGCGTCAAAAAAATGTGAATGAGATCAAATTAAATCTCAAGTTGTTAAGTTCTAGACGCTCCCTTTTCTTGTTGCGAAAAGTCATCTATAACTAAGTTGAAAAATTATTTCATAACAACACTTTAAACAAGGAATGAATATCCTCGTGCCATCCTCGGAACGTCCAACTAGAGACGGTCTGGACAAATTTAATAATCCTATTTGCCGAGACCAGCAAAAATAAATAAGTAACACCTTGTTGGTTGTATCTGCCGGAACTCCACGTTGGGCCAAAAATGCACTAGCAGATGGGTGGGATGCCTTCCCACTTGGACACACATCCGTTTGAGGCCATCCATCTCTCCACACGGATCCGGCCTCTTTCACTCCACACCGATGTGAGTCGCACTGCAAGATCCACCAAAATTGTAGGAGTTGCTCCCGATGGAATTTAAATGACGTGTTTGGATTGACTGGTGAGTTTTTTTGTCTTACCTTGTCATGTTTAATGATGGCGGCTCCCTGATTTGCGAGTTTGTGGCTGAACAGTTAATATGCGTTCCAAATTTGTATACCAGCTTTTACCAACAAATTTGGTTGTTCTCTACATATCGATGTGATCGTCCACAAGCATGCCGACCTGGTCATGCCCATCAAATGGTTGGAGCATTCCTGCAAGCAGTTTTCTGAAACAGTTTATAGAAAGTTTTGGCTGTTTTTTCCTTCCCTTTTTTCTATGTTTTTCCTCCTATTTTATTTTTTTGATTTTTTGTTTCTTTTGGTTTTATCTTTTCCTTTCTCTTTCTTATTTGTCTTTTCTTTATCTTTTCTAAATTTCATGAGTATTGTTTGAATTTGCAGACTCTTTTGAATCAATGAACATTTTTATACCCGCAAACATTTTTTGAATTCACAAATATTTTTAAATTCCTGGATAATTTTTTAAATATGGAAATATTGTCTTGAATATTTTTAAATATTTTTTGAATGTTTGAACATTTTATCAAATTCACGAACAAATTTTTAGATGCTGTATTTTTTTTTTAGAATTCGTGAACATTTTTTTCAGACTTGTAGACAGTTTTTTCATTAATGTTTTTTTGTATTTCCAATTCATGAGCATTTTTTAATATCAATATTTTTAATTGCACGAATGTTATTGAAACATGTGAATATTTTTCAAATCCACAAACATATTTCCAACTTCTTTAAAATGAAAATGTTCAGAATTCATGATTATTCATTTTGATTTTTTTGGATTCACGAATATTTTTTAATTTGCATACAATGTTTAAATTCCACAATCTTTTTTAATTCAATATTTTTATTTCAAATTCATATATTTTTGTATTTTCGGTTTTCTGAAGTAGCAACCGTTTTTGAATTCGTGACCAGTTTTCAAACTTACATTTGTTTAATTTTCAAAAAAATTCTAATTCAGAAACATTTTTTTGTATCAGTGACTGCCGACATTTTTTAACCGGCAAAAACCATTTTTTAAATGAAAATAAACCGGCCGAAATAAGGAAATGTTGTGAAAAGATAATAATGGAAAGAGAAAAGGAAATAGGAACTCGACGCGGAGCGACGCGTCCGCTCACAGCCCTCGGAACAGAACAACAACATTCGGGTCGGGACAATTCAAAAGACCAAATCAGACCGTTGGAGCCTCCTCCCCTGCGCCCACCTCTCCTCCCCTTATTAAAACCTCGTCATCCACCCGAGGAGAGAGAATCGATCCACCACGCCACCCACGCCACCGCCGCCGCCGCCGCTGCCGCCGTCGCACCGGGTAGGTTTCGATATCTTGCTTTCCCGACGGCTCCTTGGCGGCGTCTTCTCGGCCTTCTCGATCTGATTACAACTCATCTTCCTGTTTGCCCCCCTCAGATCCGCCGTTCCTTCGACTTGGCTGGCCGATCGATCCATGGACCGCCGGCCGCCGCTCGCCGTCTCCCCGCGCCGGCTCCGCCCGCGGCCGAGCCACGCCGCCGCCGGCCGCCCGCCCTTGGCGTCCTCCGTCCACATTCCCTCGCCAGGTACGACGTCGCTCTGCTCGGATCCCCGCGTCGAGTTTTTTTGGTTTTGCTCCGTTTCTCTTTGATCTTTCTTTGGTGGGGTTCCTCCTGTTCGCGTTTCGATCCTGCTGTTCGATGCGTCACGATCCTGTCATTTCATCTCGGTTTATTTACGGTCTCGATCAGCGACCAGATTGTTTCCGTCCCAGATCTGTTCAGAAATCCCCCCTAGTTCAGAAACGATTTCTGTTTCTCTTCTGATGATAAATGCACGATTCAGTTCTGCCTTTTTTGTACAACCGTAGAATCTTAAAGTTTTGAATTCTCACTGATTTGTTCTCGCTGTACGGATCCGTCCGCTGTGCAGGATTTAGCAAGAAAACTCAGACGCCGATGCGCTCGTCCATCTGCGCTCTGCCGCCGCCGTCGTCCTACTCCTCCTACCTCGAGACCAGCCCGCGCCCGAAGCCGGACTTCGCCGCTGCGACAAGAGCTGCGGGGAAGGAGAACCTCCACTTCCAAGACGCCGACGACGGCGACGAGGCGGTGCCTTTCAACCTCGCCGACGCGAGCACGGACGACTGGGCAGCGGCGGTGGCGCCGACCAGCCCGCTGTTCGAGAGGGGCAGGCTCTACGACCTCTACTCGGCGCGGCGCAACGAGCGGCTCAAGCGCAAGCACGGCTGGTACGCCGCCGGCGAGGAGGAGGCGGGGGCCATGGCCGAGGACCCTTGCGTGGCCGTGGAGCTGTCCAAGCGGCGGGGCGCCAAGAAGGCGGCCGGGGCCCCCGAGTCCGCGGTGAGGAGGTCGATGCCGGCCGCAGCAGCAGCAGAGTTCTCGCAGAGCTACAGGGCCGGCGGCGGCCTGAGCGCCATGAGGTCCTCGCTGAGGAGCAGCAAGGAGATGAAGAAGCCCTCCGCCGCGTCGTCCTGCGCCACCGCCGCCAAGCCCTCCGCGGCCAAGGGCAGGAGGGTTGGCTCGCAGTCGTCCGTTCGCAGGATCTGATGATGATCCGTGTGCTGCTGGAAATGACATGGCGGCTGTGTGCTTCTTCCTCCTTGGTTCATCGTTCGATGGTTGGGTTGTTGATAAACAGTACTAGTGCTACTAGTGTGGAGCTTGGAACTGGTTTGGGGGCAATATAGCTGCGTATTTGGTTACATAATTGATAATCCGATTCGTTGATTTCTTGTGTGCGTGTTTGGTTACAGAATCTGATAATTTAGGGCGGTGATTTGTTCTTGACGAATGAGGCAATAACGCAGGCAAATTGGTTGATTGGTTCAGTACTTCAGTTTGTGAGGTGGGCAACTTGGAACGCCAGGATCAATAACCATGTCTCGTCCTCCGTCAGTCGATCACGTGTTCAATAGACTTTCTTCATCCGAAAATACCTGTCGAAAAAATAATAAAAATAGATGTATTTGAAATTAAACTACATCTAGATCATTTCTTCGACAAGTATTTTCGAAGGGAGTATCAAAGAGCACACAAGTATCGAAGGCGGTGGCTCACGGTCATTGGTTCATAAGGCCTGCGATTGCCCGGGCGTCGCAGGCGGCCTCCTCCAGGTCCCGTGTCGGGACAATGGAACGGGCCGAAACCGCGGGAGAGCAGCGGCAAATAAATTTGATGACCGTCATTGGACAACCAAAAATTTCCAGATCATTGAGTTTGCCTTAAAGTTGTCCTTTTCAAAGGCCGATCACTCCGAAATGATTAATAGAGCACGAGCTCAAGGGAGCCCGTTTCAAAAATATCATATTTTCATAGCGCAAAATTATTTTGAAAAAAACCCTCAAAATTATTTTGAAAAAAATACATACAGAAATACATGCATAAAAATGGATGCATACATACAGAAATACATACATACATACATACAGAAATACATGCATGAAAAAAATACATACAGAAATACAGAATAAGTTTCCTGACATAGCGCAAAATTAGCCAACTACATACATGAAAATGGGCCAATTTTTTTTGTTTGTTAGTTGCTGGGATTTTCTTTTGTTTTTGCACACCTTGCAAATCATAATACTCACTTCGTCCGGAATTACTTACTGCGGAAATGTATAAAAATGGATGTATTAAAACTAAAGTACATCTAGACACATTAACTTCCCCGACAAGCCTTTTCAAACAGAGGAAGTATTTTTTAACGAAAATTTACAGATCCGTCACGAATATTTATAACTTTTCACAGTTTTTTGTATTTTCTATTGAAACTTGGAAATACCATCTTTGAAGTTTTTGAAAAAAAAGTGCTCCAAGAGACCGTCTTCCAAAAAATTCGCACTCCCCATTTCTACAAGTATTTATCCGGGCTTACATTTTGGGATGAGCACTACTATTCCTTCATAATCACACAAAAGAGCGGGGAGGTGTGGGTCTTTGAAGACGATTCTAGAAACAAATTGAATAATTCCATGAAGAGTGTTTTCTTAGAACAACTCCATTTTTTTAAGCGAAAAAAACCCCATGGTGTTTTTGTTTTGAGACAATAAACCACACTTTATTCAATTCCAAACCCCATGGTGTTGGACTGGAGGAAAGCACAATTCCACGGCCACCTCTTGGGCCTGGGCCGACCTAAACCAAGCCCATATGGACACAGACGCAGAACGCGTTGTGATTACAGCCCATCTTACTTACTGTCTAGATTCTTCTAAAAAAACTTGGGTGCGTTTGGTTGCAAGGGCGGTCATGAATGGGTTGGGATCGTTCAGAAAATAGACATGTTTGGTTATAAAGCACATGAATGGTTCGAACCAAAAAAAGAGAATATGCCATGAAGATGCTAAACCGTTCCACCCAACCAAATCGGTCGAATCAAATGGCCACCCTTTGCATGCATGACTATGTGAGCATGACTGGTGGTCCCGTCCTAAATAATTAGCTCACCACTTATATTCAGCCAAACACATGAATTGAATGGTTCAATCCCAAAAAAAATTGAACGGTCCCAACCCATTTATACGACACCTTCAACCAAACGCAATACTGTCTAGATAGCCCTAAAAAAATTACTGTCTAGATCTCTGTCCTGGGATAAGCACCTAGTTTTGCAGAAATCAGCAAATCTTTGCCTGAACAAAGCATGCCGCTAATAAAGCCGATGTCAAAGAAAAAGCACGCCGTTAAACGCTCGAATAGTCGCCGCCGGCACGACCACGGGCGTCGAATGAGGCCAACTACATTCGGGGACCTAAATCTTGAGCAGATTCTGCATCAAAGAACACACAACAAAGGTACTACAAAGTCCAGAACTCCAGATGCGAGAAGACGTCACATGGAAGCACTCTTCCTCAAACCAGATCTATACGTTGAAAACAAACGTATCATTTTCTACCTTACATATTTCAAAAGAAGCATATGGGGTTCCGATTTCCGAACAAATCAAAGCTTACAAACAAGGGGAACCCCTAAATCCCACGCACTCGGCTCGTCAAGATCCATCTCCTACGTCCCCATTCACCTTAAAAAAATAGATGAATGGTGGTAGTCCTAGGGGCATTTGGGGCGGCCGCTCTTGGGGGATTTCATGTCGCGGTAGCAGGGGCACTCGTCCTTGGGGGCCAGCGGCCCCAACGGCACGCAGCCGGCGCACTTGCCGCAGCACATCATGCACAGCCCCATGCACCGCCCGGCCACCTTCTGCGAGCACCGGTTCTTGCACTTGCCCTCGCACACGCCGTCCGGGACCGGAACGCCGCCGCCACCTCCATCTGCACCTGCATCTGCACGCCCACCCACCACCAGAAGTTCTTTTCACCAGGAAGTGGTGTGCATTAAGAACAGATCAAAAGAGTGTCTGTGTCCGGTGAAGTTACCTGCGGCCACGGCGAGGTCCTGGTACGAGGCGGCGAGGAAGAGGGCCAGGAGGGCTACGGACACCGGGAGAGGCTTCATCGCCGTACGTCTCTTCTTCTTCAATTTTGTCCAGGAGATGTTTGGCAAAAGCAGCCACTTATTTGGCTGAGGAGAGGTGAAACTGCGACGCCGAGCGCGTGACTTGAGTGAACGGCCGGAGTCCGCGGAGTAGGCTGTATTTAACCACGCAGGGGAAACTTGTAGGACCACAGCTGGCCACGGTTTCACTTTCATCAGTGCATCCACCCACCACCTACCTCTGAGAGCATGCTTGGATACGTTTTAGTCTCATGACTAAAAGTTGTGGGACTAAAACTTGCTAGTCTCATCCATGCTTGGATCCAAGTAATAAAGAGACTAAAATCTAGTTATTGAGCATTTATTATCCTCCAAACCCTCCAATCCAGAACTAAGGAGAGGAATTAAATGAGGAGAGAGAGAGCTAATACATATTTTAGTAGGTTTCCCATGACTAAAAGATTTTAGCCTCAAGACTAGTCCTAGCCTCTCTTTAGTCAGGGGTGCTTGGAACTTTAGCCTCTAAAAGAGACTATTTTTAGTCAGACTAAAAATAGTCCCTTGTATCCAAGCACCCTCTGACCCTTTTTGTGCAAAGAGTGGGACGGCCATGAATGCCAATTAACGCTTGGATGCATGCAGAGCTTGCCTGCTTCTCTGTTGTGTGCCCATCCATGCTTTCGCATACGTGACATGATTTAATTGAGGAAGATGATTAGATTAGAAAGAAAAAAAAAAGAAAAAAAACAGCCGTAGGATGGAATGGAAGCACGAATGGAAGCATGAAGAGGAAGCAGGCAAGTTGGATCCACCAAGGACACACAGGTGAATTTGGCGGTATTTACATACCCAGACAGACGGCCACGCACCACCAATTATCTTTGCTTTCTTCAACTCGTACACCCACTGTATACAAAAATTCTACACCTACGGTCTGCAACCCAAGGAAAACTCCCACGGACAGACTTGTCCACGACCTCGCCAATTCCTTCCTCCCTGATTTTCAATTATGGGTCCACTGTATATGCCCTCCCTGATTTACAAGTGTTCCAGTTTCAAATAAAAAAACTCGGCTGCAATCAACACATTTTCTCTCCTAGAGAGCTCGAGCCACCACATCTACTCTTATAAAAAACCGAGTTGATGATGATGGTGTGCCTGCCATCTTGCAGTGTAGACCATTCGATCTATATCTGATGGATAGAAAACAAACTATGACAATTTTGCAAAAAGATACCCGCATCTCTCTTCACATTTACAGATAAGGCATTCTCTCGTTCATCCTTATCTCCCACAACTTTATTGTTGAGCAATTAAAAAAGGAAGCCGCTGGAACAATCTGGTATGGTGGTCACTGCCGGCATCGTCCATCCCTATGCCTCCGCTTAGTCCGACCGCCAATTACCACCATGCCCCACTTCTTCTCACCTTATCTCTCCTCTTTCTCAAGATATCATTAGTTTTTACACATGAGATTACTCCCGCATGGGTCAATCACAACAGGTATTTGTAAAAAAATGCATCTTGATGTTCCGTGAAAATGCACGGACATCTTGCTAGTCACAACCTAAAAATTCTCAGTGACCTTATAGGCAGGAGAGAGAGCGCGTGCCCCCATGCCCGTACTCGCATGCAACACTACTAGAAAAACAGCTATAGCCAATATGGACACTAATGTCGCACTATACATGTGGTGCGTTATTACTAACTAGTAATGGCGCATCATGTGTAGGTGCGCCATTAGTAACCAAAACAGTAATGGCACATCATGTGAAAAGTGCGTCATTACTAAGTTTGACCAAGGTTTGACCCACTCATACACATAGTAATGGCGCACTTTGCATAGGTGCGCCATTACTAAGTTGACATAGTAATGACGCGTCTTTACAAGATGCGCCATAACTATGTGTATGACTGGGTCAAACCTTGGTTAAACTTAGTAATGACGCACTTTGCATAGATGCGTCATTACTATGTCAAACTTAATGAGCAACGTCGTGCCTCTGTCTATGGGCGTGAGTCGAGCGAGCATTATAGACAGTTACGGGGCATTACGGGGCTAGGCGCCCAGCCCACCAGTTAAATCAGGGGAGGGGAAGGGAGGCGGTTAATTAGGAGAAGAAGATTAATTAGGTCAATTAAAATAGGACAGCTCAGCAGGTCCGTGAAGTCCGTGAGCCAGGTGTCCGTGCGTGTAGCATTTTTGAGAGGCAAGAGTGGCCCGTGTGACTACATGGCCCTGTACACGAACGCGCAAGGCAAAACTGATACTAGCAAGTTTTTGTACCAAGACAAAAGGACGAGATAAACCAAGACAAGTGACAATTTGGAGGCTGTGAATATGTTGAAGAGTAAAGACATAAATAGATCAAGATACAAGAAAGCATGTCCGAACGTAATTTTTATATTACTCACATCCGTCGTGGTTGCATAGATACGAGCAATTTTTTGTACCAAAGAAAGAAGACGAGATAAACCAATACAAGATCATGCATAGATAAAACCCTTCGAGAAGTTGCTCACGAAATACAGTTCACATGACAGCTCCAACCCTCAGATGCTTCTAGTACTGAATAAAGCAGAATATCTTCACGTAAAACCGGGGAAATCCATGATCAACACAAAGACACGATATAACACACGACACGACACATGCCCTCGTTATTTAGGATATACTATAAGGCAGGCCAGTTTCTAATCCAGTTCGTGACTCTCCAGGTACCGAAATGCTTCATCTTCCTCCGGCACATCCGCATGCATGCAGCTAACCTTCCACGGGACGCTGTGACAAGATCGAGGAGAAACAGGGTGTGTAAGGCATATCTGAAAACTAAATCCCAACTTCAGATCCAAGAGCTAGCAGACCAACACGGACGGGCGGCGCAAGAGCATACCGGCATGATGCTGGCGGTGACAGCGAGGTCCACGACGCCGGCGACGAGAGCAGCGATCCGCACACGGAAGCACTGGAAGTGGCACGGCGCGAGGACGCTCAGGGTGCCGTGCACCAGGAAGTAGGTGGCGACGAACACGCAGAGGGAGCTGCCCAGCATC
The DNA here is from genome assembly GCF_002162155.2 of Triticum dicoccoides. NCBI lineage: Eukaryota > Viridiplantae > Streptophyta > Magnoliopsida > Poales > Poaceae > Triticum > Triticum dicoccoides. Next base: position 173,171,655 of record NC_041382.1, on the reverse strand, counting down.
CGCCCGAGCTTGGACGCCGTCGGCGGCGGGGCGGCCTTCCGGCGCGCCAGGGCCATGGCAGAGAGCACCTGCACCTCCATCGTGCCCACCGCGTAGACGCAGAAGACGAACACCGCGCTGTAGATGTCCATGGCCACGCAAGCAGAGCAAGACCCTAGCTAGCTGCAGATGGTTTTTTGCCGCAGCTTTGTTGTGCGGAGGCCGGCGAGAAGCTCCTGGATGGCTGCCTATATATATAGCCACTGGCCAGCAAGCGGAGGAGGAGGGACGGGGTGGACGGCCGGGTGGTTGACGCTAACCGGTCGACTGAAGATGCTCTGGTAGCTGGACGCCGGGCGTTGGAGATTATCACACTTGAAAACGTACGCTGGAATTGCACACACGATCGTTCGCAACAGTAGCGTGGAATGTGATGCCTGGTCTAAAAAACGAAACTGCTGTGTGGACGACAACGTGCTTGCACGACAGTGAGACGACGGGCAATCCAGCCGTCAACTACGGTTTGATGCTATGCATGGACGATCTGATAAGTGCTGTCGTCCACAAATCGTCCGTCAACATCGTGTGCATAGCAGCACTGTCTAAAAAATGGAAACTGATAAGGCCGGTAGGCACACACCTACACGACTGAACGACAAAACGACCCGCCGGTTTGCACTACTTTGGACACAGTGTGTACCAACTCGTCAACTCAGGATTAACCTGCCCGGCACGTTTGTTCAGGCTACCTCATCGGTGCATAAATGCATCTATATATATATACCGACTAACAAAGAAGGAAAGGTTTCTGTCCGTCCAATTTTTTTTTACTATTTTCGAGCATAAGAGCATCTACAACGCACCTAACTAATCCGCCGCGTGACCCGTCACCCTTCATTTTGCTGTTTCCGTAGCCGCCCTCTTCATATCTGACCACTCAAAATCATGCAACATACTACTAGCAAATACACAGATCAACACACATAATTCACATGCTAGCAAATGGACATGGTCATCATACAACCAAAAAATGCCATAGTTTATCACCAGACAATACTAAGGCTCAGTTCTTTTGACAAAAGAACCGGGCCTAATTCACACTAAAAATACTACATAAAATGGAGACGGAGAAGGGCGGAGGAAATCACCATTTCCTCACCGACTCCTTCCCGGCCCTTATGGTCGTCAGTGCAGTTGTACCCTTCCGTGTAGGCATCGGAGGCGGAAGGGGCAGATCCATTGGAGCTGGAGTCATTGTCGGAGGAGAAGATACCGGACATCCTCTGGTCTGCGCCCGCCTGCGCCTTCACCAGTCAGGCGGTGTTTGCTTTAGCGGCCGCCTCGTGCTCCGACTGCTCGATGGCAAGCCGGAGGCTTTGTGTTTTTACGGAGGAGCCGCCGCGCGTTGGTCTCCTCCTATGTGAGGGAGCGGCGGAGGACCGTTGCGAGGAACTCATCCTACGGATCCTATAACTCGCATGCTTGCTACACATGTCCGAATTCCTTGGCCACACATGTATCCCCGGAATACCAAGGTCGGCATTTCGGGTTACTCCAGTTCCCGGACTCCATAACCCCGTGTCCCCGGGCTTGCATGTGTGCAAAAGATGGAAAATATCCCTTGTACCCCTGACTTATCCCCCACCTCCTAGGACCTATATAATTTGTACCTCCTTCATTTTCTAGGCTTAGCAAAGCATTTAGGCTAAATCTTGAAAGAGCTTTGCTCATCTATCCCCTCCTTTGGAGATCAAGGCCTCCTGTAGGAGAAGAACCCCGTCTGGTTAATCAAGACCTCCATAACCTTTGGATTGGGGAGGATGCAGCTCTCAAGACCTCATCTCTCCTAGAGGTTTGGGAAAAACTCTAACTAGTTATCCTTTTGTTGCTTATGGATCTTGAGGTGTATCTTCCCTTGGACGAGATTTGAGTAAACTTGTGTTGTGAACCTTGTTCTTGTGTGTTTCCTCTTTGTATTTCCTTGTGTTCTTTGATCCCCTCAAATCCACTTCCAAATTGTGAAGATTGGTTCACTCCTAGGGTTTGTCCTATTCATGGAGCAAATGGGGTCTAAGGATGAGGTACTGAACAACGAGTTGCTCAAGTTAATCTAGATCAACCACATGTGATGCGGTTCAACCCGCTATGAGTCAAAGAGTGACACCAAGATTATAGCTAGGGAATCCATGGTCATTCAACCACAACTTTCATCTTATAGGCTGAAATATTCATGAGTTTATCCTCCTTGACAAGGGTGATTACGTGGAAATCTTACCCTTCTCTGGGTCGTACTCTTTGGTGGCATCACTAATAATCGACAACACTCGAGTTCGCCGCATCATAGCCGACGACAGGAGCTCATTCAACATTATCACGAGCAAGACCCTATAGCAAATGAAAATCCCTCGCTCTGGGACCAACCGAGTCTCGAAATCTTTCTATGGGATAGTTGTAGGGACGACTCACATGCCCATAGGCCAAATCATTCTTGAAGTGGTCTTCGGGTAGAAGAACAATTACTGGATGGAGCGTTTCACCTTCGAGGTGGTTGATTTCGAGATGGTCTACAACGCCTTCTTGGTCCAACCCCAACTTGCGCAATCCACGGGTGTACTGAGTTACACCCGCATGATGTTGAAGATTCCAGGACCTAAACCTGTCATCACCGTCCATTGCTCAGTCGAGAACCCCGTGGGGTGCGACAAACATAGTTTCAACTTCGGGGCTCACCTCTCTAGTCATAAACCGATGAAGTTGATTCTGATGTCTCGGACAAGTTGACTCCCCAAACCAATTTCAACAGCAAGTTGGGCCTACTCCACATCAAGTCCAATGCAAGCTCCACTCAAGACGAGTTAAAGGAGACCCCTCCATGCAATAATAAACCCGACAAAATATTCAAAATCACTCCATTGTCATTCTTATTAATGGATTGCCCTAGAGAAAGTACTTGTTTCAGGTGAGGTTGAATTGACCACTCAACTGCTCAAATTTATCAATATTCTTTCGCTCTCACTATGTCAAGTATAAATTATTGTTGTAATACTTCTCATCAAAAATTGTTGCACTCCCTTGCACTTGGGGGATATCAATGGGCTGCTTGAACCCCTTGTTAATGCCAAGAATTCCAAGGTAGATTCAAACTAGAATTTGCAAATGGAACCAATTTGGGCTAACACCAAAGTGCACATAACAAGGTATGGTGCAGATGTATGTAGCTATGTACTACATATCTACTTGCCTAATATTGGGACGTTGATGATCAACTCGACTCAGACTTGGTTATGGTTTGAAACAAATCTTTTATGTATAACTCCTAATGACACGGAACACATATAGTTTGATCATGGATGATATCTCTTCAAGAACTTACTCTAGTACTAAGCAGTGTCTAGTATGAAAACATGTAGTTACTTATTATTAAACATCTGAAACAACATTATGATTAAGCATATTTAAATACCACCAAATATATGGGACAAATTACCACTTTGCCTTTTTGCTATTTTGTTCAAGAAAACATATGTCTTGGTAGTTAACTAAGCATCCTAGGGATTCTTTGAATGGAAATGATTTTGTTTAGTTGACATTCATGCTAAGAGAGTAACAAACTTATTAATCTTTAAGATCATTTTAGTTATATAAGTCAAGAAATAAACATTATTGATTGATCTATTTATTTTATTCACATCGATTCTGCTGCTATTTTCAGGGATATTCCATCCGAATCCTAGAGGTCCTGTTCCCAGAGCAATTTTATTTAATTAGGTTTAGTTTTTTAATGGGTCTTGCCCATGAACAATTGGTCTAATAAATCATGATTATTACAGTTCTGATGCATAACCTGAGGTCACTTTTCTGGCTTTTAGTTATTTTTCCTGAACTTAAACGTGTGCTACTGAGGTACATGTACTACTATGGCTAATAGGCATGCACATGTCGGAAAATACACATAAGCTTCTGGGTGCTCCACACCCCTATACGAATATTAAACATTAAAAATACCAAAAAAATAAAAAAATAAACTAAAATTTGGGGATATCAAATCTGGGTTCTCAATCTACCCCCGTATAAAATTTTGTGAAAAAATACCAGCACATGTATCTGTGGCGAAGAAAATACTATCCGAACAAAAATCCATCCAAGCAGTTTTGTCTATACACAAAAATTTATTGTCCTTTTGCCATGAATACGTTTCCTAGTATTTTTTTCATGAATTTTCACACGAAAGTAGATCGGGAACCCAGGTTTGATATCCCAAAATCTCAGTTTTTTTCAAATTTTTCAACATTTTTTGAATTTAATGTTCGTATAGGGGTGTGGAGCACCCGGGTGCTACAAATCCGCTTCCATGTACATGTCTGCTTCCGTGTCTTGGCCTATTATATATGCACGCAAGTTAAAGAAACATGCAAACATCACTAAATTTGATATGCTAGCAGAAATAATCCTTTAGCAAATCCACTAAATTTCCAGAGATGTGCCTGTGTATTTGTTCAATCAATAATCAAGTATATAATCTTCTAGGAGGTAGTGTTCTAAAAACAATTTCCTACAGGAATGAGCTTGTGTAAACTTTACTGAACATGTATATCACATGTTTCCATTTGTGACGACCTGCAAGGATTAAATGACCTGAGCCTGATTCATGTTGCATATATATCCTTCCCTGACATAATCTACTTTGCTGCTACAATATACACTAACCATGGTATTTCTTCCTCTGTTATTGTAAGAATTACAACCTGATGAGTTAAAAGGCCAAGCAAGAACACCCCCCGAGAGGTGACCTGAGCTGAGAGCTGTGGTAGGCGTGAGCTCCCTGCCGGCCGCCACCCCGGCGCCGGCAGCCACCGCACCTGCCGACGCTCACGTGGGCTCGGCGTCCACACACCTGTCGTGCTCCCTTCCCGGGCACGGCAGCCACTCCCCGGAGCTCCGCCGTGTAGCTAGAGGTCTCTCTTTTCGTGCCAGCGCCGTTTTTCTTCCTCTTCCAAGGTACGCTGACCATCAGGTTTGGTTTCTTCTTTGGTGATCACTAAGTTACGACCCAGATTGTGCTGCTCCTCTCTGTCTTCCCCCCGCTGCTTGGCGTCCTACCCCTTCTTCTCGCTTCTGTTTCTCCTTGTCTGCTCCTTTTATTCATGTCATGAACGGATACAACTTCGAGGATGATATGCTAGCCAAGTACGGTTGCGGTACTGTAGCGCCGGTGGCTGGCCCCTGCCGGCCTGCCGGCGTTCTCGCCGTCGTCCGCAACGATGGCATCCTTCTCACCCCTAGTTTTTCTGCCTCCCCGCTGGTTAGCTGGTTTGGTGGCTTTGCCAACGACTGCCGAGTTCGTCAACGCCAGCGTGGCTCCTTCCTCTTCCAAGTGGCGCATGCGCCCATTGCCAATGAGATCGTGCTCCGCGATTCGTGGAGGTCGGGCATCATTGTGGTTAGTATGTCTCTTTCCAGTTTGGCTCATTCGGCTCCCTTGAGGTGTCACGTCCTGCACATTCTGCACGCCCTAGGTCGCGGTTTCGTACCTGGCGTGCCAACTCCCTCCTGCCTTCGGTCCTCGGTCCTGGGCCGGCTCCGCCCGTTTCGGACTCAGTTCACAGCCTCTCGACCGTTTCTCCTCGCATGCCCAGGTTTTCGGGGGTCAAAGCAGCGGTGTGCAGGGCAGTGATGACTCTGGCGGCGCCTCGCTCGAGGGTTATCATTCACCTGCTAACCTCCCCTCCCCTAGCGCTGTCGCCATGCTGGTGCTGGCGCCACCCCCGGGCCAATCTTCAGCCGTTAGCAACTCGGATCTTGCGGGGTTTGCTTGTAACGCTTCGGCTGACCCCTCGTGCCACAAGCCCACCTCCTTTTCTATGCATGGTGATACGCCATACAAGGACGCCTTGCTATCTCCCGCGGTCACGCCCTCTCCTCCCCTGCCTCGCGAGCGGCACCAAATCTGCTTTTTAGATTTGGCAAGCCTAAGGACCTGCACAAGCGATGTTTCCGCTGCCTCTCGTATAGCCATCGCCGGCGGGATTGTAGGGATTCCGTCATTTGCTGGTGTTGTCGCTTGGTTGGTCATGCTCGATATCAATGCTCTCTTCGCTCATCGTGCCAACCATCCAGCCCTCCCTTAAGTACTGCTTACTTAGCTAGCAGCTCATCGCCATCTGCATCTTCTTCTCTTGCCCTCAGCGCCGCCTCTCCGCCTCCTAGCAACCTTGCATCCCTGCCCTCTCCTCCCATGGAGCCCGTCGTGCATGGCCGTCCAACCTCCCTGGATGTCCACTACCCAATGGTAGTGGACAAAAACTCCCTCGTTTGCCTTGTCGACATCACCCCTCCCCGGCCGGCCTTCTTGTTGCCCTGGCTCAAGCGCATCTTCCGCTACCACCTTGGCATTTCAGCCGTTTGTTTCGCCGGTTCCTCTGTGGGCACAGTCTTTGTTCTCTTCCAGCGCGAATCAGAGCAGGTTGCTGCCCTGCGTACCAGCCCAATCTGCTTAGGCAACCGCAAGATTTGGATCCAGCCTCACAACGCTGGCGACAACGCCTTATCCTTCTCCTACCGCCATGTTGCACTGGTAGAAAAAGGACCTATAGTCCCGGTTCGTAAGGGCCTTTAGTCCCGGTTCCTGAACCGGGACTAAAGTGTCGGTACTAATGCCCTGTACCTTTAGTCCCGGTTCAATCCAGAACCGGGACTGATGGCCCTCCACGTGAGCAGTGCGCAGAGCCCAGGCAGGAGACCCTTTGGTCCCGGTTGGTGGCACCAACCGGGACCAATAGACATCCACGCGTCAGCATTT
>NC_041382.1:173158159-173164587 GCF_002162155.2 Triticum dicoccoides | reverse complement strand
GGTTGGGGGTTTTGGGGGGTTAATTTAGGTGTTTCATATATTGTGTTAGCTAGCTATAATTAATAGAAAGAAGTGTCCTCTCTTACGTCCGTGCTTGGTCGATGCTACGTACTATACATACGTATAGAGAGGACTAGACACGCTAATTAGCTAGTAAGCAAACGAAGGAAACAGAAGATCGTCATGAACATATATGCATACAGAGAGAAGTGATATCGACCACCTCTCCTTCTCCAAAAGATTGGTTGAACAACAAGTTCTCGTATATCTATCCGACACTACCGGCTACATATATATACAATAATTATCTCTTACAAATATAATCATACGGACTCATGGTCCACATAGTATTCTCCGTCTTCAGCGATCACTTGGTCAAGAAAGAATGCCGCCAATTCCTCTTGAATTGCTCGCATGTGAGCTGGTGCTAGGAGTTCATCCTGCTTCCGAAACATCTAATTTGAAGAAGGGGGTCAATACATATATATATGAATGAATGAAACTCAATACAAATGATGGTAATAAAATAAAATTATGAATGTTGTTATTTACGTACTTCATGTTGTTCGTCAGAGTACCCGCCCCGCTCACAGGTCGTGTGGCGGATGGACTCGCAGATGTAGTATCCACAGAAATCATTCCCTTTTTCCTGCCACAACCACTTTACAAGAAATAGAGGTCAATCAAATTGATAAGCAAGAATGCTAAATGGTATTGATGAAACTAGCACTTGAATCACTAGGAGATGCGTGGAACATGCTACTATAGTACTTACTTTCGGGTGTCTAAATTCCAGCTCCTTCGGTAGTCCCGGAACTGTTCTGGTGAATTTTCTCCAAACCCTGCCGGACAAAGAAAACAATTACTTGATATCAGAAATGAACAAAGTTGCTGATATGGTGGATAATGATCGATTTAACTTACTTCTTGAGGATTTCAGTCATGTCCGCATACTCCTGGGGATCTTTTCGTTTAGAGTCCAAGACGGTTACTATTCCCTGCTCAAGCCTAATCTCTAGGAGAATATAGTGGAAACTGCACACGCATGCATAACTCATCAATTACATTACTATAACCTGGACTAATATATAAGGGAAACCGAATATGCACAAGACAGTAACACTCACTTGAAGTTTTAAGGAAAGAGTATTATATCTTTGTTTTCATTTTTTTGAATGATCGTAGCAAGTTGGCCTCGGTATCTCCGGGACGATGTTGAACCTCAGTTGCATCTATGAGATATGTGTTAATGAACCCAATATCACCGATTTGTCTTTTCTTCAATTCGGCGATCTTCATTTTGCATAATATAGTGAGGATAATTATAAATACATGCAATGAAAGAGATGAGCTATATAGAGAGACTTAATGACAGAAGTAGTAGTACTTACAGACAGTAGCAGGTGATCGTTGTTTTATCGAGGGACAATTGATTGAAAAACTGATAGAACTCCTCAAATGGAATAGGCAACAGTTCAATTCCAACGAGGTCATGCTCCGGTTTAACTCTCGCATACAAAGTACTCCTCCCCCCAGACGCTCTGCAGATTTTCAAGTACCAATCATGTAATCTTCGCATCATCGTTGTTAAAGATTTTTCATCTTTGACGAGAGGCTTCCCGTACTCGTATCTGTGTATCTGCACCTCCATGGTATTATAATGTACATCGTCGGGCAGGTAATCGTCAACATTGCCATAACCGGGCACCATCCTCGGATCGACGATGTCGCTAGGCACCTTGAGGGGGGGGGGCACGATTGCTTCGCTTGTTCGCCGAGCTGGGCAATTTGTTTCCCATCTGCTCGTCGTTCTTTCAGCCTTTGATCACTGACTGTACTTCCAGACCGCTCCGCTTCGGCCCATGTCTTTGCAATAATGCGCTCATAGTTGCCTTTCGGCGGAGACTTGGGTGGTTTTGCCAGGGCAGCCAGAGTGCGCTTCACTTTCACCGGATCTACCTTCTCCTCCGGAGGTGGATGTCTCTTTGCTCTCAACCCTTGAAACCAGTCATCCACTTCGGTTCGCGCGATCTCGGCGTTCTCCTCCGGGGTCCTCTCATATGGTAACTTCTCTGGAGTCTTCAGAGAAGGACCGAATCTGTATGTCCTCCCGCCTCTGGTTGTAATGCTAGACGCCGATCGAGCAGACGGAGCGGTTGTCTTCTTTACTTGCTTACGAGGCGGAGGAGAAGGACTACGACGCGCCGGAGCAGCTGGAGCGGCGGCAGGTCTCTTCCGCCCTTGCTGACGAGGCGGAGAAGGAGGAGGCTGGCTGCTCGGGCGCGTCGGCGCAGGCGGAGAAGGAGGCGGAGTGCCGCCACTCGCCGGAGAAGGAGCCGACCGAGGGCCCTGATCGTCACTCGCCGGAGGAGGAGGCGGTGGAGGAGGCGGAGTGCCCTGACTCACCGGAGGAGGAGGAGGAGGCGGAGGCGTCCAGTTCGGAAGGTTGATGAGCTCCTTCCGCCATAGGCATGGAGTCTTCAGAGCAGACCCCAGCCGAGTCTCCCCTTCACCGGTAGGGTGGTCAAGCTGGAGGTCCTCAAATCCCTCCGTTATTTCATCCACCATCACCCTAGCATATCCTTCTGGAATTGGCCGGCAGTGAAAAGTTGCGCCGGGTTCAGTAGGATAAACAGAGCCAACAGCCGCCTTGACCTTCAAATTCATCCATTGCGTCATAAGGTGGCAATTTTGAGACTCCGTGATAGCATCCACAGGATAGCTGGCAGGAGCCATCAAGGCATGCTCCGGCTGAAGCAGCTCGGTGGAAGCCACGCTGCTTTTGCGCTGAGATGGCGGGGTAGCTTCGGGGGAGGCTTCAGCAGTACGTTTGCTGCGATTTGCTTCTCGTTCCTCTATCGCGTCTACCCTTGCTTGCAGCGCCTGCATTTGGGTCTGCTGCACTTTTTTCCTCCTCTCATGGGATTTGTAACCGCCTGCGTCCGGAAACCCAACCTTCCATGGAATGGAGCCTGGCGTGCCTCGTGTCCGTCCAGGGTGATCAGGATTCCCGAGGGCCATTGTGAGCTCGTCGTTCTCTTTGTCTGGAAAGAACTTCCCTTGCTGCGCTGCTTCGATATACTGCTTAAGCTTCCTGACTGGTATGTCCATTTGATCGTTCGTCCAAATGCACTTCCCTGTTACAGGGTCCAAGGTTCCGCCAGCCCCGAAGAACCAAGTCCGGCAACGGTCTGGCCAGCTAATTGTCTCTGGTTCGATCCCTTTATCAACCAGATCATTCTCAGTCTTGGCCCACTCAGGCCGGGCTACGAGGTAGCCACCTGACCCCGTGCGATGGTGAAGCATCTTCTTCGCAGCATTTTGCTTGTTTGTCGCCGACATCTTCTTACTCTTTTCCGATGTCTTGTGGACCACAAATGCGGGCCATTGATCTCTGATCTTCTCATATCTGCCCTTGAATTCTGGTGTCTCATTATTTTCGACAAACTTATTTAGCTCTTTCTTCCACCTCCTGAATAGTTTTGCCATCCTCTTAAGAGCAAAAGACTTGATTAATTTCTCTTTAACCGGGTTCTCTGGATTATCCTCTGGCGGTAGGGTGAAATTTGACTTCAGCTCAGTCCAAAGATCATTTTTCTGCATATCATTGACATAAGACACCTCAGGGTCTTCTGTAGCCGGCTTAAACCATTGTTGGATGCTTATCGGGATCTTGTCCCTAACCAGAACCCCGCACTGAGCAACAAATGCGCTCTTTGTCCGGAGGGGTTCAATCGGTTGGTCGTCGGGCGTGATTGCTATGATCTCAAACTTTTCATCCGAGCTCAACTTTTTCTTCGGGCCTCGTCTCTTTACCGAAGTTGTGCTCGATCCGGAGGGCTAGAAAAAAGAACAAAGACTTAATTAATATGTGTACATACCAAAACAATGAATGCATCAATCAGCTAGTCAGCACAGGCTTAACTAATATATATACCTGGTCGGACTCGGTTCGGTCACCGGAGCCGTCATCACGGTCTCCTTCTTGCACCGGCATTGGGTCACCGGAGCCGTCCTCATGTTGTTCTTCTTGCACTGGCATTAGGTCACCGTAGCCAGCTTGTTCACCCTCTCCATCCAGACCATCGGTGTCGTTGAGAAACAACGAGACGACATCACTTCCTTCTGCGATTATGTCCCTCAACAACGCTTCTTTTGCTTCGTCTAGGGCGGTGTCCATAGTTTCTACAAATATTTACAACATGGCAATTATTATTCAAACATGACAGACGGATATATTAGTGCCAAACGTAGAACTAGCTACCTAATCATAGTAAGCTATCGGGAGGGGGTATATATCGACAACGACGACACTACATCTATGTCCCTCGACGACCCTCGTTCCCGATAAAAAAAAGAGGAAGAAGAAAAAAAAAGAGGAGAAGAAAGAATAGAGGAGAAGAACTCCTCTATTCTTCCTTCTCCTCTTTTTTTCTTCTTCCTCTTCTTTTTTTATCCTCTTCTTCCTCTCATGTTCGAGAGCATCGCCGAGGGGTCGGGAGGTTGCCTAGTGTCAAAGGATTCAACAAAACCATGTCTTCATCATTAGGCGAAAGTAACATGTGCATGATGGTACGAAGCTCTCCAAAGTTATTTTGGAACGGAGTCCTAGATAGGATAATTCGCTTTTTGGTACAAAGTTCAGCAAGAACCTTCCAAATATCGTTATTTGGAAGGCCTTTGCTGAAATTCATACAAGAAGGCAAATTATCCTATCCGGGACACCATTCCAAAATAATTTTGGAGGACTTCGTCATGCCCTGGTTACTTCCGGCTAATGATGAAGCCATGTATTTCTTCAATACTTTGACACTAGGAAACCTTTCTTGACCCCTCGGCGATCCTCGACCCCTCGAACCCTCGACGACCCTGGAACCCTCGACCCCTCGGTGATCCTCTTCTTCCTCTCATGTTCGAGAGGATCGCCGAGGGGTCGGGAGGTTGCGTAGTGTCAAAGGATTCAACAAAACCATGTCTTCATCATTAGGCGAAAGTAACATGTGCATGATGGTATGAAGCTCTCCAAAGTTATTTTGGAACGGAGTCCTAGATAGGATAATTTGCTTTTTGGTACAAAGTTCAGCAAGAACCTTCCAAATATCGTTATTTGGAAGGCCTTTGCTGATATTCATACAAAAGGCAAATTATCCTATCCGGGACACCATTCCAAAATAATTTTGGAGGACTTCGTCATGCCCTGGTTACTTCTGGCTAATGATGAAGCCATGGATTTCTTCAATACTTTGACACTAGGAAACCTCTCTCGACCCCTCGGCGATCCTCGACCCCTCGAACCCTCGACGGCCCTGGAACCCTCGACCCCTAGACGACCCTGGAACCCTCGACCCTCGACCCTATAGAACCCTTGAACCCTCGACCGTGAAACCCTCGACCCTTGACCCCTTAACGACCCTCGACCCTCTACCCTAGTTCCCGACCCTCGACCCCTCGACGATCCTCGACACCCTCGTTCCCGATAAAAATTAAGAAGAAGAAGAAGAAGAAGAAGAAAGAGGAGAAGATCGAAGAAAAAAAAGAAGAAAAAAAGAGGAGAAGAAGAAAGGAATAGTGGAGAAGAAGAAAAAATAGAATATATTCTATTTTCTCTTCTTCTCCACTATTCCTTTCTTCTTCTCCTCTTCTTTTTCTTCTTTTTTCTTCTTCTTATTTATTTCTCCTCTTCTTCCTCTCCTCTTCTTCTTCTTATTTAGTTCTCTCGACCCCTCGTCCCTCTCTCGACCCCTCGACGACCCTCGTCCCCGATAACATTTTTTTTCTCCCCTTGACACCTCTCGACCTCTCGTCCCACTCTCGACCCCTCATCATCGTCTATCACCCCCCTCGTTTTCTTTAGTATATATCCATGAACAAAATAGAGGAGAAGATCGAAGAAAAAAAAGAAGTCTTCCTCTTCTTATTTTCCTTTTTCCACTCCTTACTTTTCTTCTCTTCTTCTTCCTTCTTCCTTCTTCCTCTTTTCTTCCTTTTCCTTATTTTACTTTTTCCTCTACACTAACCTAATTAAAATGCACTAACCTAAAATCGATATCTACTAACAAACTAAATAAAAAATTAATACATACATGAAAAAACATATATAAACAAAAAAAATGCTATGAACATTATATTCATACATACATATATAGCCACATCCATTCATCATATAGCTATAAACAAAAAAAATTAATACATATATGAAAAAACATATATATATAAAATGCTATGAACAGAGCCTCGACGGCGGCGGCTCACAACGGGGGCGGCCGGCGAGGGCGACGGCCGCGGCGGCGATGGCGTCAGCGGCGACCACGGCGATGGCGGGGGCGGGCGGCGGGCGGCGTCGGGGCAGCGCCTGGCGGCGACGGGGCAGGGGCGACGAGGACGGCGGGCTCGGGGCGGCGCGGGGCGCGGGCGACGGCGGGGGCGGC
>NC_041382.1:173124710-173157526 GCF_002162155.2 Triticum dicoccoides | reverse complement strand
CGGCGCGGGCGACGACGGGGCGGCGTGGGGCGCGGGCGACGACGGGGGCTGCGACGACGTGCGCGGGCAACGACGATGAGGAGCAGGGCGTCGGGGCAGAGGGCGGCGTCGGCGGCGGGGAGAATGAGGAACTGAATGAAATTTTTCACAAGTGTTGTATATATAGCAAGAGCATTGGTCCCGGTTTGTGAAACCAACCGGGACTAAAGGGGGGCATTAGTCCCGGGTCGTAGCACCAACCGGGACTAATGCCGCCCTTTAGCCCCGGTTGGTGCCACCAACCGGGACCAAAGGCCTGTGCTGCCCCGAACTCAAATATTTAGTCCCACCTCGCTAGTTGAGAGGGAGGCGCACCTGTTTATAAGGTGCGGTGCGCCTTCCCTCTCGAGCTCCTCTCTAAAGCAGGCTTTCGGGCCTAACACTGCAATATGTGCCTGTGGGCCTACTGGGCCTCCCGCGGGCCTAAATCCTGGCCCATGGTAGGGTTTCTAGTCGTATTTAGGCCGTGGGGGCCCAGTAGGTGGCACTTTTTTTGTTTTTTTGTTTCTACTTAGAACTAAATACTTATAGTTTTGTAGTGATTTCTTTTTTATTTTAGGTCACAAAAATTATAAACTTTCTGTTAGTGCCATTAGTTTTAAAATTTGAATAGTTTAAATTTGATTTTTTTAAAATTTGTGTGAATCACTAGTTTATGAATAACTTTACTATAAAAATTGATTTTTGAGTCAATATTTTTCCTGCTATTTAATATTACTATGTTTTATCATTATACTCAATTTGGTAATTTTAGTTAGTCATAACAAATATTATAGGGGTGAGCCCTATTTTTTCCAGTTTTTTTGTTTTGTTTTCTGCATTATTTATTTCCTTTTGTTTTTTGCTTTATTTTTTAATTCTTTTTGCTTTTAGTTTTAGAAAAATTATAAAGTTTCTTTTAGTGCCATTAGTTTTCAAATTTGAAAACACTTTTTTAGTTTTTTTGTTTTCTTTGTTGCTTTATTTATTTTATTTTGTTTCTACTTACAACAAAATACTTATTGTTGCTATTTTTATTTTTTTTCCAGTTTTTTTGTTTTGTTTTCTGTATTATTTATTTTCTTTTGTTTTTTGCTTTATTTTTTAATTCTTTTTGCTTTTAGGTCAACAAAATTATAAACTTTGTGTTAGTGCCATTAGTTTTAGAAAAAATATAAACTTTCTGTTAGTGCCATTAGTTTTCAAATTTGAATAGTTAAAATTTGAACATAAATGCACCTATAGAGAAAATTCGACCTAAATTCATAGTTTTCAAATGAACTCTAAAAAAGTTGGCATAGCATACTCGTCTATTACAAATTTGGCATGGTATCATCATAATAGTTGCGGGAGAAAGTCTTTACTTTTTCTTCGCTTGTGTCATTTGCTTATTGCGCCGTAACCATGGATAATCTTCATTGTTTATCAGGATGCTTGGGTCAGCCTTGACATTGAAGGGAGGAATTTCATGAAACTTTTCATAATCTTCAGACATGTCTGTCTTGCCGTCCACTCCCAGGATGTCCCTTTTTCCTGAAAGAACTATGTGGCGCTTTGGCTCATCGTATGATGTATTCGCTTCCTTATATTTTCTTTTTCTCGGTTTGGTAGACATGTCCTTCACATAGATAACCTGTGCCACATCATTGGCTAGGACGAACGGTTCGTCAGTGTACCCAAGATTTTTCAAATCCACTGTTGTCATTCCGTACTGTGGGTCTACCTGTACCCCACCGCCTAACAGATTGACCCATTTGCACTTAAACAAAGGGACCTTAAAATTAGGTCCGTAGTCAAGTTCCCATATGTCCACTATGTAACCATAATATGTATCCTTTCCGCTCTCGGTTGCTGCATCAAAGAGGACACCACTGTTTTGGTTGGTGCTCTTTTGATCTTGGGCGATCGTGTAAAATGTATTCCCATTTATCTCGTATCCTTTGTAAGTCAATACAGTCAAAGATGGTCCCCTGGACAACAAGTACAACTCATCACAAACAGTGTTGTCACCTCTGAGACGTGTTTCCAACCAACTGCTGAAAGTCCTGATGTGTTCACATGTAATCCAGTCGTCGCACTGCTCCGGGTGTTTGGAGCGCAGACTGTTCTTGTGTTCATCGACATACGGGGTCACCAAGGTAGAGTTCTGTAGAACTGTGTAGTGTGCTTGAGACCAAGAATATCCGTCCCTGCATATTATTGAGTCTCTTCCAAGAGTGCCTTTTCCAGTCAGTCTCCCCTCATACCGCGATTTAGGGAGACCTATCTTGTTAAGGCCAGGAATGAAGTCAACACAAAACCCGATAACATCCTCTGTTTGATGGCCCATGGAGATGCTTCCTTCTGGCCTAGCGCGATTACGGACATATTTCTTTAGGACTCCCATGAACCTCTCAAAGGGGAACATATTGTGTAGAAATACGGGCCCCAGGATGACAATCTCGTCGACTAGATGAACTAGGACGTGCGTCATGATATTGAAGAAGGATGGTGGGAACACCAGCTCGAAACTGACAAGACATTGCGCCACATCACTCCTTAGCCTTGGTACGATTTCTGGATCGAATCACCTTCTGAGAGATTGCATTGAGGAATGCACATAGCTTCACAATGGCTAATCGGACGTTTTCCGGTAGAAGCCCCCTCAATGCAACCGGAAGCAGTTGCGTCATAATCACGTGGCAGTCATGAGACTTTAGGTTCTGAAACTTTTTCTCTGGCATATTTATTATTCCCTTTATATTCGACGAGAAGCCAGTCGTGACCTTCATACTGAGCAGGCATTCAAAGAAGATTTCTTTCTCTTCTTTCGTAAGAGCGTAGCTGGCAGGACCTTTATACTGCTTCGGAGGCATGCCGTCTTTTTCGTGCAAACGTTGCAGGTCCTCCCGTGCCTCAGGTGTATCTTTTGTCTTTCCATACACACCCAAGAAGCCTAGCAAGTTCACGCAAAGGTTCTTCGTCATGTGCATCACGTCGATTGAGGAGCGGACCTCTAGGTCTTTCCAGTAGGGTAGGTCCCAAAATATAGATTTCTTCTTCCACATGGGTGCGTGTCCCTCAGCGTCATTCGGAACAGCTAGTCCACCGGGACCCTTTCCAAAGATTACGTAGTGTAAATCATTGACCATAGCAAGCACGTGATCACCGGTGCGCATGGCGGGCTTCTTCCGATGATCTACCTCGCCTTTGAAATGCTTGCCTTTCTTTCGACATTGATGGTTGGTCGGAAGAAATAGACGATGGCCCAGGTACACATTCTTCCTGCATTTGTCCAGGTATATACTTTCAGTGTCATCTAAACAGTGCATGCATGCGTGGTATCCTTTGTTTATCTGTCCTGAAAGGTTACTGAGAGCGGGCCAATCGTTGATGGTCACGAACGGCAACGCCTTAAGGTTAAATTCCTCCTATCTGTGCTCATCCCACGTACGTACACCGTTTTCATTCCACAGCTGTAAAAGTTCTTCAACTAATGGCCTTAGGTACACATCAATTTTGTTGCCGGGTAGCTTAGGGCCTTGGATGAGAACTGGCATCATAATGAACTTCCGCTTCATGCACATCCAAGGAGGAAGGTTATACATACATAGAGTCACGGGCCAGGTGCTGTGGTTGCTGCTCTGCTCCCTGAAAGGATTAATGCCATCCGCGCTGAAAGCAAACCATACATTCCTTTGGTCCTTTGCAAACTCATCCCAGTACTTTCTCTCGATTTTCTCCACTGCGACCCGTCAGCGGGTGCTCTCAACTTCCCATCTTTCTTTCGGTTCTCACTGTGCCATCACATCAACTTGGCATGCTCTTCGTTTTTGAACAGACGTTTCAACCGTGGTATTATAGGAGCATACCACATCACCTTCGCAGGAACCCTCTTCCTGGGGGGCTCGCCGTCAACATCACCAGGGTCATCTCGTCTGATCTTATACCGCAATGCACCGCATACCGGGCATGCGTTCAGATCCTTGTATGCACCACGGTAGAGGATGCAGTCATTAGGGCATGCATGTATGTTCTCCACCTCCAATCCTAGAGGGCATACGACCTTCTTTGCTGCGTATGTACTATCGGGCAATTCGTTATCCTTTGGAAGCTTCTTCTTCAATATTTTCAGTAGCTTCTCAAATCCTTTGTCAGCCACAGCATTCTCTGCCTTCCACTGCAGCAATTCCAGTACGGTACCGAGCTTTGTGTTGCCATCTTCGCAATTGGGGTATAACCCTTTTTTGTGATCCTCTAACATGCGATCGAACTTCAGCTTCTCCTTTTGACTAATGCATTGCGTCCTTGCATCGACAATGACCCGGCGGAAATCATCATCGGGCACATCGTCTGGTTCCTCTTGATCTTCATCAGCTTCACCCATTGCAGCATCATTGGGCACATCGTCTGGTTCCTCTTGATCTTCACCAGCTCCCCCCGTTGCAGCATCACCGTATTCAGGGGGCACATAGTTGTCATCGTAGTCTTCTTCTTCGCCGTCTTCCATCATAACCCCTATTTCTCCGTGCCTCGTCCAAACATTATAGTGTGGCATGAAACCCTTGTAAAGCAGGTGGGAGTGAAGGATTTTCCGGTTAGAGTAAGACCTTGTATTCCCACATTCAGTGCATGGACAACACATAAAACCATTCTGCTTGTTTGCCTCAGCCGCATCGAGAAACTCATGCACGCCCTTAATGTACTCGCGGGTGTGTCTGTCACCGTACATCCATTGCCGGTTCATCTGCGTGCATTATATATAATTAAGTGTCCAAATTAATAGAAGTTCATCATCACATTAAAACCAAAGTGCATACATAGTTCTCATCTAACAACATATAGCTCTGCAGAGCATCTAATTAATTAAACCATACATTGAAACTATGCAAAACATTTCAATGCGAAAACAAATGCGATCATAATCGCAACCAAGGTAACAATTGATCCAACGGCATAATGATACCAAGCCTCGGTATGAATGGCATATTTTCTAATCTTTCTAATCTTCAAGCGCATTGCATCCATCTTGATCTTGTGATCATCGACGACATCCGCAACATGCAACTCCAATATCATCTTCTCCTCCTCAATTTTTTTTATTTTTTCCTTCAACAAATTGTTTTTTCCTTCAACTAAATTTAACCTCTCGACAATAGGGTCGGTTGGCATTTCCAATTCACATACATCCTAGATAAATAAAATCTATGTCACGTTGGTCGGCATAATTTTCATAAACAATAAATGAACCAATAGTTATAAAGATAATATAGATACCACATCCGAATCATAGACAGGACGAGGGCCGACGGGGGCGGATACCAAAACCATCGCACTATATAAGATGCAATAATAAATGTAAGAAAATGATACAAGTACCTATCTAAACATACAAGTAAGAATATTTTTCCTTTTAGAAAGAAGATAAGAACAAGAGGCTCACTATGGTGGTGTCGGTGATGAGATCGGTGTGGGTGATCGACGGCGGTGAAGACGGGGATGGGGCGTGACGGACCGCTAAATCTAGACAAATCTCGAGGAAAATGGAGCTTGGAGTTCGAGCTTCGAGAGGAGAAAGCTTAAGTAGTGTGGCTCGGGCATTCCATCGAACACCTCATGTGCATAGGAGGTGAGCTAGAGCACCACAAAGCCCTCTCCCCCTCGGCCAGAAAAAACAGAGCACTGTGCTCTGCTCTTGCGCGAGGGGTTATATATAGGCACCTCATTGGTCCCGGTTGGTGACAAGAGCCAAGACTAAAGGGGAGCCTTTGGTCCCGGTTCAAGCCACCAACCGGGACCAATGGTGGTGGGCCAGGAGCGAGGCCCATTGGTCCCGGTTCATCCCACCAACCGGGACCAAAAGGTCCAGATGAACCGGGACCAATGGCCCACGTGGCCCGGCCGGCCCCCTGGGCTCACGAACCGGGACCAATGCCCACATTGGTCCCGGTTCTAGACTGAACCGGGACTAATGAGCTGAACCGGCCTGGACCAAAGCCCTGTTTTCTACTAGTGTTGTTAGCGTCTTCCTTGAGAAGATGCCGCTCGAGCTATGGAACAGGAGAGGGGTGGCGGCTAGCATGGCTGGCTTTGCCAACCTCTTCAGGCTGGAGCATGCATGCCTCCATGGCAGTGAATTCTTGTCTATCTTCATGCTCGTCAAGGTGGAAGCCCTCCATCATATCCCTCACAACCTCACCTTCCATCGTGTCGACGACAACGGCATCTACGCTGATGTCATCATCAATGAGATCTAGGATGTGGCCCGCTCCCTCGGTGCCTCGACCGCACCACCACAGCCAGCCGGTCTGGTTGATGGAGGGGGCGCCAACGGCTCGGTCCAGCCCTCCATGCCGCGCCAAGGACATGCGCATCCTCGGCCGGCCCTGGGCAGCCTTGGGGGAAACAAGGGCATGGCTGACCGGGCCTTCCTCCATCCTGAGATGGCCTCTGTCGGGGACTGTCCAGCCATGCTCAAGGTCACCGTCAAGCCGAAGCTTCTCAAGAACGCCGTCAAGCCGAAGCTTATCAAGAACGACGTTAAGCCGAAGCTTATGAAGAACGCCACTCTCTTCCTCCCAATGGTCGCGCAGATCGGCCACGAGGACGAAGCTCGACATTGCCTCCACTCTTCCCTGCTCGCTGCAGACAGGCGCGCGCCGCGCGTGATTGTCTCCTTCGACCCGAAAGAGCTGCGGTTCTCCTTCAAGCTTGAGCTGAACAACCGATGCTCGGTCGTCGGGTCCATTCTGGTGCGGCCTCTGGCAGTGGGGGATGGCTACTTCCCGTGTTTTAACTACATCTCAGAAGAGCTGACGCGGGAAAGCTGCCGTTCTCTCCTTTTCAAATTCTGGCCCAAACTGGTCGATGGCAGCCTCTACTCCCACACACTGCCTCTGCTCCCATCTGTGGAGTGCAAATACCCGCCCAAGCCCAATGTGCTTGCCAGCCTCTTGCCTACAGTAGGCCCACACATCTCTTCTGCTGAAAGCCCACTCCTACCCGCCGCAACATACTTTCCAGCCCAAGCCCATCTCAAAGCCCACCAGATCCTCACCTCTTGACCCATCTGCTCGCGGCCCGCTAACCGCATTCCAAGGCCCGAACCTGGTATCCTACCCTATGGTCAGGTCTCTCCCGTGGTTGTGTGATAACCCATAAGTAAAGGGTATCAATTGTAGCCTCTTTCGATAAGTAAGAGTGTCGAACCCAACGAGGAGCTAAAGGTAGAACAAATACTCCCTCAAGTTATATCGACCACCGATACAACTCTACGCACGCTTAATGTTCGCCTTACCTAGAACAAGTATGAAACTAGAAGTTCTTTGTAGGTGTTGTAGGCTAGGTTTGCAACATAATAAAGAGCATGTAAATAAAAGCTAGGGGTTGTTTAGATGAAGACACAACTAAATTAGTTTCAGTAGAGAGCTTTTTGTCACGAGAAAGTTATTTGTCCCTAGACAATCGATAACTAGACCGGTAATCATTATTGCAATTTTATTTGAGGGAGAGGCATAAGCTAGCATACTTTCTCTTCTTGGATCATATGCACTTATGATTGGAACTCTAGCAAGCATCCGCAACTACTAAAGATCATTAAGGTAAAACCCAACCATAGCATTATAAGGTATCAAGTCCTCTTTACTCCCATACGCAAACAACCTACTTACTCGGGTCTGTGCTTCTGTCACTCACGCCACCCACCATAAGAAAATCATGAACATATTGCAAACCCTAAAGCAAGGATCCCTCACGCTTGTGCGACACAGAGAGCACCATAGGACAACATGAATAATAAAACATGCAACTCAAACCAGTCACGGTCATCAATTAACCCATAGGACAAAACGGATCTACTCGAACATCGTAGGATAGCCATACATCATTGGGAAATAATATATAGCGTTGAGCACCATGTTTAAGTAGAGATTATAGCGGGTAAAAGAGGGGTTACATTGCTGCATAGAGAGGGGAAGAGTTGGTGATGACGGCGGTGAAATTGTTGGTGTAGATCGTTGTCGCGATGATGGCCCCGGTGGTGTTCCGGCGCCACCGGGAGAGAGGGGGAGAAAGCCCCCTTCTTCTTCTTCTTCTTCTTCTTCTTCTTCTTCTTCTTCTTCTTCCTTGACCCTCCCCCTAGATGGGAGAAGGGTTTCCCCTCTGGTCCATGGCCTCCATGGCGGCGGAGGGGCGAGAGCCCTCCGAGATTGGATCTCTCTCTCTCTCTCTCTCTCTCTCTCTCTCTCTCTCTCTCTCTCTCTATTTCCTTCTGTTTCTGCGCTCCCTGATTCCGCCCTTTCACCGTTTTTAAATTCCCGGAGATCCGTAACTCCGATTGGGCTGAAATTTTGACACGATTTTTATCCGGATATTGGCTTTCTTGCGGCGAAAGAAGGGAACCAACCTCCTTACGGAGTGGCCACAAGGGCCCAGGGCGCGCCCCTCACCCTCATGGGCCCCTCGGGCATTGTCTCATGTTGATTCCACTTCCCAAAATTGACATATATTCCAAAAAAATCTCCATAAGTTTTTATCCTGTTTGGACTCCGTTTGATATGGATTTTCTGCGAAACAAAAAACATGCAACAAATAGGAACTGGCACTGGGCACTGGATCAATATGTTAGTCCCAAAAGTAGTATTAAAAGTTACCAAAAGTATGTAAAAGTTGTAGAATATTGGCATGGAACAATCAAAAATTATAGATACGACGGAGACATATCAGCATCCCCGAGCTTAATTCCTGCTCGTCCTCGAGTAGGTAAATGATAAAAAATATAATTTTTGATGTGGAATGCTACCTAGCATAATCTTGATCATGTAATCTAATCATGGCATGAATATTAAGACACGAGTGATTCAAAGAAATAGTCTGTCATTTGACATTAAGACAGTAATATTTCAAGCATACTAATAAAGCAATCATGTCTTTTCAAAATAACATGGCCAAAGAAAGTTATCCCTACAAAATCATATGGTCTGGCTATGCTCCATCTTCACCACACAAAATATTCAAATCATGCACAACCCCGATGACTAGCCAAGCAATTGCTCATACTTTTGATGTTCTCAAACCTCTTCAACTTTCACGCAATACATGATCGTGAGCCATGGATATAGCACTATAGGTGGAATAGAATATGATGATGGAGGTTGTGTGGAGAAGACAAAAAGGGAGAAAGTCTCACATCGACACGGCTAATCAACGAGCTATGGAGATGCCCATCAAATGATGTCAATGCGAGGAGTAGGGATTGCCATGCAACAGATGCACTAGAGTTATAAGTGTATGAAAGTTCAAACTGAAACTAAGTGGGTGTGCATCCAACTTGCTTGCTCATGAAGACCTAGGGCACTTGAGGAAGCCCATCATTGGAATATACAAGCCAAGTTCTATAATGAAAATTCCCACTAGTATATGAAAGTGGTAACTCAAGAGACTCTCTATATGAAGAACATGGTGCTACTCTGAAGCACAAGTGTGGTAAAAGGATAGTAACATTGTCCCTTCTCTCTTTTCTCCCATTTCCTTTTTCTTTTTTTGTAGGCTTCTTTGGCCTCTCTCTCTTTTTTTTGGGGGGGGGGGGCTTCTCTGGCCACTTTGATTTTGATTACCTCACATGGGACAATGTTCTAATAATGATGATCATCACACTTTTATTTACTTACAAGTTACAACTCAATATTACAACTCGATACTAGAACAAATATATGACACTATATGAATGCCTTCGGTGGTGTACCGAGATGTGCAATGATCTAGCGTGGCAATGAAATCAAAAAACAGACAAGCCATGAAAACGTCATGCTAGCTATCTTACGATCATGCAAAGCAATATGACAATAAATGCTCAAGTCATGTATATGATGATGATGTAAGTTGCATGGGAATATATCTCAGAATGGCTATGGAAATGCCATGATAGGTAGGTATGGTCGTTGTTTTGAGGAAGATATAAGGAGGCTTATGTGTGATAGAGCGTATCATATCACGGGGTTTGCATGCACTGGCGAAGTTTGCACCGATTCTCAAGGTGAGAAAGGGCAATGCACGGTACCGAAGAGGCTAGCAATAATGGAAGGGTGAGAGTGCGTATAATCCATGGACTCAACATTAGTCATAAAGAACTCACATACTTATTGCAAAAATCTATTAGTCATCGAAAAAAAGTACTACACGCATGCTCCTAGGGTGATAGATTGGTAGGAAAAGACCATCGCTCATCCCCGACCACCACTCATAAGGAAGACAATCAATAAATACCTCATGCTCCAACTTCGTTACATAACGGTTCACCATACGTGCATGCTACGGGAATCACAAACTTCAACACAAGTATTTCTACAATCCACAACTACCCACTAGTATGACTCTAATATCACCATCTTTATATCGCAAAACTATTGCAAGGAATCAAACATATCATATTCAGTGATCTACAAGTTTTATGTAGGATTTAATGACTAACCATGTGAATGACCAATTCCTGTCATCTCTCTAAATAGATATAAGTGAAGCAAGAGAGTTTAATTCTTTCCACAAAAGATATGCCCACGCTCTAACAGATATAAGTGAAGCAAAAGAGTATTCTACAAATGGCAGTTTTCTATGTGTAGGGAAATAGGCAATCCAAACTTCAAATGATATATGTGATGCACACGAAGCATTCTATAAAGCCAGACTCAGAAGATATAAGTGAAGTGCAATGAGCATTGTATAAATCAACCATGGACTATCTCATACCAGCATGGTGCATCAAAGATAAGTGAAAAATAAATGCAAAAGACGCTCCAAGATTTGCACATATCACATGAACGAAACGAAACCAAAAACATACAGATACTTGTTGAAGAAAGATGGGATGTCTTCTGGGGCATCCCCAAGCTTAGATGCTTGAGTCTCCTTGAATATTTACTTGGGGTGCCTTGAGAATCCCCAATCTTGAGTTATTGCCTCTCCTCCTTCTCCTCATATCAAGACCTCCTCGATCCTTGATCACTTCATCC
The DNA here is from genome assembly GCF_002162155.2 of Triticum dicoccoides. Taxonomy (NCBI): domain Eukaryota; kingdom Viridiplantae; phylum Streptophyta; class Magnoliopsida; order Poales; family Poaceae; genus Triticum; species Triticum dicoccoides. The sequence continues at coordinate 173,146,523 of NC_041382.1, read as the reverse complement.
ACACAAAACTCAACAAAAAGTTCGGTAAGATCCATTAGTATAATAAAGCAAACCACTACTCTAAGTACTGTTGCAAACCAATTCATATTTTTTTGCATTATAGCTACTGTAATATAATTTTTTCATGGCTTAATCCACTGATAGAAATTGATAGTTTCATCAAAACAAGCAAACAATGCATCAAAAACAGAATCTGTCTTAAACAGGACAGTCTGTAGTAATCTGAACATTCACCATACTTCTGGTACTCCCAAAATTCTTAAAACATTAGTAAAAATAAAAACTTTGTATAGAAATACAGTGAAAAAAGTTTCAGAACCGTTTGACGTTCCGGTAAAAAATGTAAAATCGCACACTACAGCCAAAGTTTCTGTTTTGCACCGCACAAACCAACAAGCAATGTAAACATCCTAAAGGCAAATCTTGGCACATTATTTTTATAATACAATGGAATTGTAAAAGGGGATAATTATTTTTGTTGAAAAGTTTCTGTAATCAAGATTCATAAAGTTTCCGTAAGCATGAACAAAGTTCAAGGAGCTCCCTCACTTCAACAATGCTTGTCTCTCTCACTTTCACTTTCCTTTTTGAAAAGTTTTGGGTTCCCCTCTTTATTTTTTTGTTTTTAAACTCTATAAAAGCACTCAACAGAAATAAATGACTCTCTAAAACTTCCGGGTTGTCTCCCTGGCAGCGCTTTCTTTAAAGCAATTAAGCTAGGCATAAGGTGCTCAAGTAATGAATCCACCCTGATCCCAAGGTATATCAAAGCCAATTTGAGGCATTTAGTAGTGAGCACAAAGCAACATATATCAAGCAATGACGAAGTCTAACTCTCTTCCTATGCATCTGCATGTCATACAAGAACAATTCATGCACATCAAGTAAAGGCCAATGCATAGCATAAGAAGTTTCTTGCAATTTTATCGTGTTGGAAACATAGAGAGGCAGAGATGTAGTTCCTCTCTCATAATAATTGCAAGTAGGAGCAGCAAGCACATGCGTATTATATTCATCAAAATTATCATGTGCAACAGTAAAAGGCCACCCATCAATATAATCCTTAATAAGTGCAAACTTCTCCGATATAGTGTAGTTTGGAGAATTCAAAAAGATAATAGGACTATCATGTGTGGGTGCAATAGCAACAATGTTATGTTTAACATAAGGAACAATAGCAAGTTCATCTCCATAAGCATAATTCATATTGGCATCTTGGCCACAAGAATATCAAGCATCAAGTTCATTCAAAAGGGATATTTCAAACGAATCAACGGGATCATAGCAATTATCATGGCATTCATCCTTTGGTAAGAATGAAAGGACATTAAATACTGTATGAGTTGGAGAGTTACTCTCATTAGAAGGTGGGAACGGGTAGCTAATCCGATCTTCCTCCTTTTGTTCTTCGCTCTCCTCATCATCTTTTTCATCCAATGAGCTCACAGTTTCATCAATTTCTTCTTCCATAGACTCCTGCAAAATATTAGTCTCTTCTCGGACAGCGGAGACTTTCTCAATAAATTCATCAATATCATAATTGTATTTATAATTCTCATACCAATATTTAAGGATAGCTAAATTTTCGGGTCTATAAACTGAATCATCAAAATCTTCAAACTCTTTAAACAAATATTCAATTTCACAAGCACCCTTAAAAGCAACAAATTCTTCTTTTCGTTCCATATCATAGTAATCTGATACGTCTCCAACATATCTATAATTTTTGATTGCTCCATGCTATATTATCTACTGTTTTGGACTATATTGGGCTTTATTTTCCACTTTTATATTATTTTTGGGACTAACCTATTAACCGGAGGCCCAGCCCAGAATTGCTGTTTTTTGCCGATTTCAGTGTTTCGGAGAAACAGACTATCAAACGGAGTCCAAACAGAATAAAATCTTCGGGAACGTGATTTTCTCACCGAACGTGATCCAGGAGACTTGGACCCTACTCCAAGGAGTCAAAGAGGAGGTCACGAGGGTGGGGGGCGCGCCCCCTGCCTCGTGGGCCCCTCGGTGCTCCACCGACGTACTCCTTCCTCCTATATATACACATGTACCCCCAAACGATCAGAACAGGAGCCAAAAACCTAATTCCACCACCGCAACTTTCTGTATCCACGAGATCCCATCTTGGGGCCTATTCTGGAGCTCCGCCAGAAGAGGGCCGTCATCATGGAGGGCTTCTACATCATCCTAGCCCCTCCGATGAAGTGTGAGTAGTTTACCTCAGACCTTCGGGTCCATAGTTAGTAGCTAGATGGCTTCTTCTCTCTTTTTGGATCTCAATAACAAGTTCTCCCCCTCTCTTGTGGAGATCTATTCAATGTAATCTTCTTTTTGCGGTGTGTTCGTTGAGATCGATGAATTGTGGGTTTATGATCAAGTCTATCTATGAATAATATTTGAATCTTCTCTGAATTCTTTTATGTATGATTGGTTACCTTTGCAAGTATCTTCGAATTATCCGTTTGGTTTGGCCAACTAGATTGGTAGTTCTTGCCATGGGAGAAGTGCTTAGCTTTGGGCTCGATCTTGCGGTGTCCTTTCCCAGTGACAGAAGGGGCAGCAAGGCACGTATTGCATCGTTGCCATCGAGGATAATAAGATGGGGTTTATTTCATATTGCATGAATTTATCTCTCTACATCATGTCATCTTGCTTAAGGCGTTACTCTGTTTTTAACTTAATACTCTAGATCCATGCTGGATAGCGGTCGATGAGTGGAGTAATAGTAGTAGATGCAGAATCGTTTCGATCTACTTGTCACGGACGTGATGCCTATATACATGATCATGCCTAGATATTCTCATAACTATGCTCAATTCTGTCAATTGCTCAACAGTAATTTGTTCACCCACCGTAGAATACTTATGCTCTTGAGAGAAGCCACTAGTGAAACATATGGCCCCCAGGTCTATTCGCATCATATCGATCTCCATCACTTTAATCTTGCTTTTCTTTTTTACTTTGCCTTTACTTTTTACTTTGCATCTTTATACCAAAAATACCAAAAATATTATATCTATCAGATCTCACTCTTGTAAGTGATTGTGAAGGGATTGACAACCCCTAATCGCGTTGGTTGCGAGTAGCTATCGTTTTGTGCAGGTACGAGGAACTTGAGCGTGGCCTCCTACTGGATTGATACCTTGGTTCTCAAATACCGAGGGAAATACTTACGCTACTCTGCTGCATCATCCCTTCCTCTTCGGGGAAAACCAACGCATGCTCAAGACGTAGCAAGAAGGATTTCTGGCGCCGTTGCCGGGGAGTTTACGCAAAAAGTCAACATACCAAGTACCCATCACAATCCCTATCTCTCGCATTACATTATTTGTCATTTGCCTCTCATTTTCCTCTACCCCACTTCACCCTTGCCGTTTTATTTGCCCTCTCTCTATCCTCCCTCTCTATTTGCCTCTTTTGCTCATTTGCTCTTGTTTGCTGGTGTGCTAGTTTGCTTGTTTGTCGCGATGGCTCAACCGAGATTTGGTGATCTTCACCTTAAAAGGTTAGAGGAGATTGAAACCAACGTTAGGAAGTTTATGGTTTTGCAATTTGAGCATAATAATTTCTTTAGAAACGAGCTTAAGGAACAAAAAAAATTTATGAGTTATATGAATAAAGAGCTTGATGATATGTCTAAAGAATTTGAGGGTATAAGATCCCAAATTGCTCGTCTAGAAAAGATGACTGCTGAAATTTCGGATATGCAAGCCACCTTAGTCAATAAGATGGCCGCTAAACCGAATTCCTATGAAAATCAAGATGAAGATCTAAAAGTTATTGATGTGTCCCATATTAAATCCTGGTTTTGCAATATGAATCTTGATGAAACTGAATATGATCTTCCTTTACCTAGAAGGCGTTCTAAAAATTCTGAGTATTTAGATCTTAATGATGAAATTGATGAAAGTGGGATTGAGGGAGTCCTGGATTAGGGGGTGTCCGGGTAGTCGGACTATACCTTCAACCGGACTCCAGGACTATGAAGATACAAGATTGAAGATTTCGTCCCGTGTCCGGATGGGACTTTCCTTGGCGTGGAAGGCAAGCTTGGCGATGCGGATATTTAGATCTCCTACCATTATAACCGACTTTGTGTAACCCTAACCCTCTCCGGTGTCTATATAAATCGGAGGGTTTTAGTCCGTAGGACAACTTCATCACACAACAATCATACTATAGGCTAGCTTCTAGGGTTTAGCCTCCTTGATCTCATGGTAGATCTACTCTTGTACTACCCATATCATCAATATTAATCAAGCAGGACGTAGGGTTTTACCTCCATCAAGAGGTCCCGAACCTGGGTAAAACATCGTGTTCCTTGCCTCCTGTTACCATCCGACCTAGACGCACAGTTCTGGACCCCCTACCTGAGATCCGCCGGTTTTGACACCGACATTGGTGCTTTCATTGAGAGTTCCTCTATGCCGTTGCAATCAGGAAGGATGCCTCTTCCCATCTTTAAAGACGGCGCCGTTACTAAGGGAGCCTTGGCTGTCGGCCAAACTCTCCGTCTAGGCGGTTTTCTCATGACCGCCTATTCGGCCGTTGCGCCGACGGTGACCTCTCGGGTCATCAAAAGCAATCTTCACGTCAGCTCGGAACTCGTCGAGCAGTTAGATCCAATGGAGCTCTCTTCCGTAAACGAGCTCTTGGATCGCATCGCCGCCTTGGGGGTCACTATGGATTATGACCAGGTTGGGCTTAAACCCGATCTAAGAGAAATTAATTCTCCCCAAGTCACCCATCACGTTGCCGTGGTAGAGGCACAATGCGGCGACTCTTCATCTATCCTAAGGACTAGCTACGTCCGGATTCCCGATCCCTCCAAGCCGGATACCCGCGGAGGGGAGGATGTAACTCAAGACCTGAACTTAGAATCAGGCAACGGGCTAGATTCACTGGACAACATCCAAGAATCCAAACTTCAGAGTTCGGAAACTCCTTGGCCTTTGAGTCTTAGATTGGGTGAAGTTCCGGATTTAATTCCACCCACCCACCCGAACATAAGCGATCTATCCCAAATCAGGCAAAAGCTCGAAGAAACAGTACATCATTACTGGGCAAGGTTCCTCCTGGTTATGAATAGGATAAAGGACTGCCGCGAGGAAGACGCAATCTCAATCTCCTGCAATAATTGCACGGACAAGGGAATCCTCAACGCCACAGGTCGTCGTGATTTTACATGCTTCGCTGACTTGGCAACCATAGTACAAAAGGTACTGTGCGATGGAAAGCGCCCGGAAAACCGAAACTAAATTTTGGGACAATCCGGCCCTGAATAGAAACCTCGTCCGAAATAAAAGGGTGCATTATCATCAGACACCCGGGTTAAAAACCAAAAAACCAAAACCCTCTACAGGGCATGGAACCGTACTGGAGGGATGGCTTAATGGACCCTGTAAAATTCATAATACAGAGGACGCCACACCAACTCATAGCCTTAGAGCATGTTGGATACTCTGGCAGGTGGCCAAAAGGGGCGAAGATCTCCTAATTCCGGAGGCCGCAGAAATCCACCTCAGGGACTCCAGTACAGTCTTAACAGTCTTCGAGACTTTCGCATCAAATAATATGCGAAAAAGAACACTCCGCAGCCTCACCGAAGTCTATCAAGTAGCAACAATAAACCCATGGAGTGACACGGCTATTACTTTTAATGCCACTGATGAACCTAAATTCCAAACAGCTCGAGCACCAGCCGCATTGGTACTCAGTCCTATAGTGGACGGCTTTCGCCTCACCAAGGTACTCACGGACGGAGGCAGCGGATTGAACCTCATTTATGAGGAAACCCTTCAAAAAATGGAAATAGACTAGAACCGCATTGAGCGAAGCAGCACAACCTTTAGAGGAATAATCCCCAGTCGGGAAGCGCGCTGTACAGGAAAAATCACACTAGATGTGGTGTTCGGCACGCGGATAATTATAGGTCTGAAGAGGTCACATTCCAAGTGGCCCCGTTCAGTAGCGGACACCACGCTCTGCTGGGGCGGAAAGCATTTACAATCTTCCAAGCAATACCCCATTACGGGTACATGAAGCTCAAGATGCCCGGGCCGAACGGAATCATCACTCTCGCTAGTGATCCGGACATAGCACTCCGCGTCGAAAACAAGACAGCCGCATTGTCCCTTGAGGCACTGTCCGAAGCCCTAGCGGCTGAGGAACTGACTACGCTGTGCTCCACGGTAAACAGGGACGATGTGATACTCGACAAAAGATCCAAGTCCACCTCCTTTAAACCAGCGGATGAAATAGTCAAATTCCAGGTCCATCCAATGGACCCCAATAAAACAGCTTCCATCGGGGCACGATTAAACCCCGATGTAGACGCCGCACTGCGAGAATTCCTACGGGAGAACTGGGACATTTTTGCCTGGCACCCTTCAGACATGCCAGGAATCCCATGCAGACTGGCCGAACACAGCTTAAATATCCTAAAAGGATTCAAACCTGTCAAACAAGCCCTTCGGCGTTTCTTTGAACCCAAGAGACAGGCAATGGGAGAGGAGCTAGCCAAACTATTGGAGGCCTGATTCATCAGAGACATAAAACATCCGAACTGGCTAGCAAACTTGGTGATGGTAACAAAGAAGGACAAATCCTGGCGCCTGTGCGTTGACTTCAAAGACCTTAACAAGGCTTGCCCAAAGGATCCCTTCCCCCTCCCCCGCATCGATCAAATTATCGACGCCACTACAGGACACGATTCGTTGTGCTTCCTCGACGCATACTCCGGTTACCATCAAATCAAGATGGCCGAGTCAGACCAAGCCGCAACGGCATTCATCACCCCATACGGCCCATTCCGCTTCAACACAATGCCTTTCGGGCTCAAAAACGCCGGCGCAACATATCAGCGCATGATTCAGACATGTCTGGCAAACTAGATCGGCAAAACAGTAGAGGCATACGTGGATGATGTGGTCGTAAAAACAAGACATGTCAAATCTCTAGTAGACGACTTGAGGCTTACATTTGACAACCTCCGAACATATGACATCAAGCTAAATCCGGAAAAATGCGTTTTCGGCGTTCTAGCCAGAAAGCTCTTGGGCTACATTGTATCCGGTAGAGGAATCGAAGCAAATCCAGCCAAGATCCGAGCTTTGTCACAATTGGATATCCCAAAGGACCTCAAACAAATACAAAAATTAACCAGATGCGTGGCGGCTCTAAGCCGCTTTATCTCCCGTTTGGGAGAAAAGGCGCTACCCCTCTACCGCCTCCTTCGACGCACCGAACACTTTGAGTGGACGGATGCCGCCACGGCCGGACTCGAGGAAATAAAAGCCATATTGGCACCAAACCCTGTCCTGGCCGCGCCAAACATCGGCGAACCAATGCTATTGTACATTGCAACAACCCATCAAGTTGTCAGCGCAGTACTCGTCGTCGAGCGGGAAGCGGACGGACACAAATTCCCCCTTCAAAAGCTGGTTTACTATGTGTCCACGGTCCTCACCCCATGCAAATCACGGTACCCACATTATCAAAAAATTGCATATGCGGTATTCATGGCATCCCGGAAGCTACGACACTACTTTCAAGAGTGTTCAATCACAGTAGCATCGGAAGTACCACTCAACGATATTATAAACAACCGTGACGCAACGGGCCGGATTGCAAAATGGGCCATCGAGCTCCTCCCATTCGACATAACTTATAGGCCACGGCGAGCTATCAAGTCGCAAGTTTTGGCCGACTTCGTCGCAGAATGGACGGAGGCCGAACTCCCTAAAGAGTACGGCACATATTCAAACTGGATCATGCACTTCGACGGTTCCAAAATGTTGGCCGGACTAGGGGCCGGCGTTGTTTTGACGTCTCCCACAGGAGACACAGTTCAATATGTACTCCGGATTATGTACACGGACTCCAATAATGCAGCCGAATATGAGGCCCTTTTACATGGTCTCCGGATGGCAGTATCCATGGGCACTCAACGCCTAGAGGTGCGCGGGGATTCGAACCTCGCGATATCCCAAATAAATGGAGACTTCGATGCCAAGGATCCAAAATGGCAGCTTACCGCAACGCCGTCCTCAAAATGTCAGCTCGGTTTGAGGGGCTCGAATTTCACCATATAGCCCGAGAAAACAATCAGGCGGCAGACGTCCTGGCACGCATCGGCGCAAAACGCGATGCGGTCCCCCCCCCCAACATCTTCCTGGAAAGGCTGTTCAAGCCATCAGTAGTATGGGAAGGGGAACATGGCAATATTAGCCCGGACACAACCACACTGTCCGAGGCCGAACAATCTGACATAATCGGAGGCTCTGCCAATGAAATCACAACCTCAGCCCACGTACTAATGGCCGTTATCGCCCCGTGGACAGAACCATTCCTAGCCTACCTTACTAGGAAGGAACTCCCAGAGGACCAAACCGAGGCACGCTGTATAGTGCGGCGATCTAAAGCCTATAAAGTCCATGAGAGAGAACTTTATAAGAAAAGCACTACCGGAGTCCTTCAAAGGTGCATCTCCGAAGAGGAAGGACAGAACCTGCTGACTGAAATTCATGCCGGACTCCGTGGCCATCACGCCGCAGCCAGGTCCCTTGTAAGCAAGGCTTTCCGTACAGGCTTTTATTGGCCGACGGCTCGGGCGGACGCTCAGGACTTGGTCCAACGATGCGTCGGTTGCCAGCTTTTTGCAAACCAAAGCCATGTGCCACCCATCACTTGGCCTTTCGCGATCTGGGGGCTTGACATGGTGGGACCCCTTAAAGGCGGAACCCACAAGAAAAAATACTTACTGGTCATGGTGGATAAGTTCACCAAATGGATAGAAGCCAAGCCTGTTAAGATGGCCGAATCCGGACCTGTGATAGACTTTATATCCGGGGTCATACACCGTTATGGTGTCCCCCACAGCATCATCACCGATAACGGCACGAACTTTACGGCCGATGAGGTAAAACTCTGGTGCAAAAACATAGGCATCAAGCTCGATTATGCTTTCGTCTATCACCCACAAACTAACGGTCAGGTCGAACGTGCAAATGGTCTCATCATGAGCGGCATCAAACCCAGATTAGTGCGGTCCCTCAAGGAATCTAACACGCACTGGGTAGAGGAGCTCGACTCCGTACTCTGGGGGCTGCGGACCACGCCGAATCGCACCACCGGATACACACCATTTTTTATGGTGTATGGCGCAGAGGCAGTCTTGCCCTGCGACATAATTCATGACTCACCTCGAGTGCGCATGTATGAAGAAAGGGAAGCCGAGCTCGATCGGCAGGATAGTTTGGACACCTTAGAGGAGGAGCGCGACGTGGCAAAATCCCGCTCCGCATTCTATCAACAGCAGGCTCGAAGATATCAAAGCAGAGAAGTGCGGGCCAAAAACTACAACGTTGGCGAATTAGTTCTACGCCTGCTAGACAAGAAAAAGGACAAGCTAAAGCCCAAGTGGGAAGGTCCCTTCATAATCGACCAAGTCCTGACTGGTGGAGCATACCGCCTGCGAGATGCGTCGGATAACCGACTCGAGTCGAACCCATGGAACGCAGCCCGTCTCCGAAGATTCTATGCCTAGCGCCGGACTCTGTGTTTGTCTCCTTCCTCTGTCCATTTTTTACATTTTCTGTCTTACATTTCTCACCTCCCCCTTTTTTCTTTTATAGCCCTTAAAGGCTCCTCAAGTGACGTGCTACTCGCGCTCACTAAACCTGGGGGGCTTCTTTAACAGAAGCTTATTTATACGGGCTTCACGCCCACCACATGTGTCAAACTTCCACATGTACCTTTTCTTCACCATTATATGCATCGATATGACTTAAGTTTTGGCCAAGCTGGGTTGCCTGGCTCCTGTGCTTAACCCTACGTTCCCGATTGTTCGGCTAGGTGGTAAAGGGAGCACCTCTGCGATTGTTACTACCGGATCAGCCGGATGTGTACCTCAGACTGGGTGAAGCCGAAAGCTAGCGTTCTTAAGGGAATATTCGGTCGGTGAACTAAAAGATGACCTTTTTTTACTTATTTATATATATGCCCCCAGATGATTTTCCTGCGTTTGCAGTCCAGACATGCACTTTAGGGCATGCCTCCCAGAGAAAGGAACCCCTAACGGAACTATTCTCTCTGGAAGATGTTTCTTACTAACCATGTAATATAACATAAACTAGTTGGGCACTTGTCTGATAAAGCACTAATGACCCCTACGCCTGGTCTCCATGCATACCCCGGTTCTTACATAATCGGTAGGGTATTCGGACACACTCCGGACCGTCAGGTCCTGAGGTTGGAGCGAAAAGGTCGGCAACGACAAACGATCTACAATCCGACTAGAAGGCATTACACATGTCAACTAAAAATTACATAGTCACTCTGACTGATTGTATTCCTCTTCAATACCATCTAACAGGCTGTCTAACTTACAGTCCTGCTGGGAATACTCTGCGGCCAATTCTACTTGGCCGTACACTAAGCTTACAGGGATCTCCTTCCCGTCAGGCCCCACAGGTCCGACCTCGGCCATGTGGTTTGGGTCAGACTTCGTGTACCGCGTCTTCACCATGGCCCATGCCTCCCTAGCGCCTTGTCGGCAGGCCGATATCTTCCACAACCGGAAGCGCCGCCGAGCTCCCTTAAGCTTCTCCGAAAGCTCTCCAAGGCCCTCGGGCATGGAGTGGGAAGGCCATAAGACTTGGGCAATGCCTCGCATCGCCCGCCGAACTCGCCCGTGCAGCTGCGAGAGCTCTGTAAGAAGGTCACCCATAGAACCGGGCATCTCCTTTGCAAGACGACCCATTAGCATACCTACAGACATTACTCTGTTAGTCGACTTCCTCGCCGAACTTTTTTTTTTCAAAGATTCGCTTAAGCACTTACTAAATATGCCGCGTCGAAGCCGTTGATTCTCCTTAGTAGAGTCCGACAGCTGGCCACGAACATCTTTAAGTTCAACGTCCAGCTTGGTGTTGGCATCCTGAAGATCATTCTTCTCCCGCCTCACCCTTGTCAGCATACTCTCACCGGCCTTTAGCCGGTGTAAGAGTTGTTGCCTCTCCGGATCCAGTCCGATGCCATCTGCAATATGATTTGTCAGATTTACACCCATGCCGCACTTTGCAAAATACTAATCTTTCGAAGTGTTTCTTACCAGAGGGGGTTTCTTTGGGCTCCCCTGCTGCAGCTAGTGCGGCCTCCAGTTGGGTTTTGCACTCTTCCAGCTCCTGGGACAGTACGATATTCTTCTCTGTAAGAACCTGCATAACAAATGATCCTTAAATCAGTTACTCTAACTGTTTCAAGTCTCGGGGGCTACTGGTATATATATATTTACCAAAATTTTCTTACCCGTATGTATTTTACATATTGCTCCGTGGCTCTGGCTAAACCATTTTGAGCGGCACGGAGGTACGCATCTCCCGAATTGAAGGCATCTAATGCCTCTTGGGAGAAACAAGCGCCGCGAAGAACTGTCTGGCGACGCCTGTGGTTCATGGCACTCTCCACCTCGGAATTGGTGGCAGACAGCCTGTCCGCATCCTCTGTCGGAGGAGCGTCCGGTGCGCGCCTTGTGTTCGCTTCCGCTTCCGGGCCAGGCGTTGGAGCCTGGCTGGTGGAGGCGCGATTGGCAACCTCTCCGGATATAGTCCGGCGAGGTCTCTTCGTCCTGAAGAAAGCACGAACGTTAATATGCCATGAAGGAATAACACCAGGGAAAAAGAGGGTGCGCTATACCTTTGCACCGACGTCTCAGTCCGGACTACATTCCTTTTTACCCCACGAGGCCCTGCGGCCCCTCGTTGGCTAGCCGCCGCAGGTTCGGCCTCCCGCCTCAGAAACCTCCCCTGCAAAACACGGTCGTTGTCAGGAAAACTGAAATGCGTGAGAATGGATTCCTTCTCAAGGGGATGAGACTCCGCTCTCTGTTACCTGGGAGGCCGGGATTAACCCTGGGTAATCAGCCGTAATGGCCACCAAGGTATTGTCCTTGCTTAGCTGATGAAACACCCCGTCAATCAGCTCCACCGGTATGTCCGGATCCTCTTCGGAGTCCGGGTCGAGGGACCGTTCTGGATCCTCGGGCTGTGGGGGACGGCTGTTTATATCCTTTACTTCCTGACGCAGTTCCTGCATTGAAATCGTTAGACTACATATTTAATCATGGGAATATAAAACGGATGGGTAAGCACAATTGTCCACTTACCAAACTCTGAGGGTTGTACATAGCAAATCCGCCCTGCGGGTTGACGCGGAGGAATTCCTCCTCTTCTCCCTTGTACAAAGAGGATAAGGTCTTTACTAGAGCAGCAGCTGAGGCTGGGCCCTTACGACCGTAACGGGTGGCGTCATCCTCCCCATTAAAATCCCACATGGGGTGGCCTCTATATTGAAGTGGCTGCACCCCCCGCATAATGCATGTGGCCATGACTCCAATCATGGTTAGTCCGGAATGAGCCAATAGTCTTATCCGACCCATCAAGTGAAGGACGTCCCTGTCGTCTTCTCTCCGAGAGCTCCGCGGACGCCAGCTTAGGCGTTTCTTTAAGGGAGCACTATTGAATTCAGGAGACCGACCCGGATAGGATCCGGCAGCGGGACATCATCTATATAAAACCATTCTGAAGGCCAGTCCTCGGACGCCTTCTTTGGGGTTCCAGATAGATATCCGGTTCCGGCGATACGCCACACTTCGGCTCCGCCCACTTGATATATAGACCCCTCTTGAGAGCGGGGCACCAAGCAGAATAACCTCTTCCACAGCGCGAAATGAGCCTCAACACCCAAGAATAGCTCGCAAAGGGCGATGAGGCCCGCGATATGCAATATAGAGGCGGGCGTGAGATTGTGCAACTGGAGGCCGTAGAACTCCAGAAGCCCACAGAGAAATGGATGAATTGGAAATCCAAGTCCTTTTATTAGATAAGGGACGAGGCACACCCGCTCACCTTTGGAGGGATTGGGGGTGCTCTCCGCTTGCTCTCCCCCATTATGGTGGCGAGTTCGGCTCGGACCGGGACCATATAGGCCTGAGGGAGAAGCCCTTGGCCTGAAGTGACACTAGCTCGTTGTGCGGGATGGAGCACCTCTCCCAGTCTCCAAGTTTAGGACTGGAAGGGCGAGAGGAGGAGCTGTGACGGCTGGCCATGTTGGAATGGACCTTTGCTGGAGGCGCTCTGATGATTACTCGCGGGGAGGAGAAGGTGTGGTTTGGATCTGAATCCCCATCCCATTAAATAGGCGGCTCATTTATGCGGCTAGGGGTGTGAATGTAAAAACACCCCGACTTTTCGCATTCGTTTGACACGTGGAAGACGGCCATTATTGGGCGTGGAAGCCAAGGTGCGCTACATTACGAAAATCGGACGTTATTCAGCAGGTACACGGAATTTGGAGAAGAACCCGCCTTGCAATGCCGAAGACAATCTGCGCGCCGGAATCGTCGTCATTGAAACCTGGTTCGGGGGCTACTGAGGGAGTCCTGGATTAGGGGGTCTCCGGACAGCCGGACTATATCCTTTGGCCAGACTATTGGACTATGAAGATACAAGATTGAAGATATCGTCCCGTGTCCGGATGGGACTTTCCTTGGCGTGGAAGGCAAGCTTGGCGATGCGGATATTTAGATCTCGTACCATTATAACCGACTTTGTGTAACCCTAACCCTCTTTGGTGTCTATATAAACCGGAGGGTTTTAGTCTGTAGGACAACTTCATCATACAACAATCATACCATAGGCTAGCTTCTAGGGTTTAGCCTCCTTGATCTCGTGGTAGATCTACTCTTGTACTACCCATATCATCAATATTAATCAAGCAGGACGTGGGTTTTACCTCCATCAAGAGGGCCCGAACCTGGGTAAAACATCGTGTTCCTTGCCTCCTGTTACCATCCGACCTAGACGCACAGTTCGGGACCCCCTACCCGAGATCCACCGGTTTTGACACCGACAGGGATTGAAAGAAATAAAAATCTAGATGTTGCTAAACCCACTATATTGGATTTCAAGGAATTTAATTATGAAAGTTGCTCTTTAATTGATTGTATTTCCTTGTTGCAATCCGTGCTAAATTCTCCACATGCTTATAGTCAAAATAAAGCCTTCACCGAACATATTGTTGATGCCTTGATGCAATCTTATGAAGAAAAACTTGAGTTGAAAGTTTCTATCCCTAGAAAACTCTATGATGAGTGGGAACCAACTATTAAAATTAAAATTAAAGATCATGAGTTTTATGCTTTGTGTGATTTGGATGCTAGTGTCTCCACTATTCCCAAAACTTTGTGTGATTTGCTAGATTTCTGCAATTTTGATGATTACTCTCTAAACTTGCATCTCGCGGATTCTACTATTAAGACCTATGGGAAGGATTAATGATGTTCTTATTATGCAAATAGGAATTATGTGCCCATAGATTTCATTGTTTTTATATAGATTGCAATCCTTCTTGCCCTATTATTCTTGGTAGACCTTTCCTTAGAACGGTTAGTGCGATTATTGATATAAAGGAAGGGAATATTAGATTTCAATTTCCATTAAAAAAGGGCATGGAACACTTTCCAAGAAAGAAAATAAAATTACCATATGAAACTATCATGAGAGCCACTTATGGATTGCCTACCAAAGATGGCAATACTTAGATCTATCCTCGCTTTTATGCCTAGCTAGGGGCGTTAAACGATAGCCCTTGTTGGGAGGCAACCCAATTTTATTTTTATTCCTTGATTTTTGCTCCTGCTTAGTAACAAATAAATTATTTATCCTCTGTTTTGGTTGTTTTTTTGTGTTTAATTAGTGTTTGTGCCAAGTAGAACCGTTGGGAAGACTTGGGGAAAGTCTTGTTGAACTTGCTGTAAAAAACAGAAACTTTAGCGCTCACGAGAACTGCTGTAATTTTTATTTGAACAGAGATATTTAGTTAATTCTTTTTGAAGATGATTAATAGATAAATTCCTCACGTCCAGAAATTTATTTTAGAATTTTTGGGGTTCCAGATCTTGCGCTAGCTACAGATTACTACAGACTGTTCTGTTTTTGACAGATTCTGTATTTCCTGTGTTGTTTGCTTATTTTGATGAATCTATAGCTAGTAAAATAGTTTATAATCCATAGAGAAGTTGGAATACAGTAGGTTTAACACCAATATAAATAAATAATGAGTTCATTACAGTACCTTGAAGTGGTCTTTTATTTTCTTTCGCTAACGGAGCTCACGAGTTTTCTATTTTGAGTTTTGTGTTGTGAAGTTTTCAAGTTTTGGGTGAATTCTTTTGATGGATTATGGAACAAGGAGTGGCAAGAGCCTAAGCTTGGGGATGCCCATGGCACCCCCAAGATAATCCAAGGACACCAAGAAGTCCCCTCTTTCGTCCACTTCCATCGGTAATTTACTTGGAGCTATATTTTTATTCACCAACATGATATGTGTTTTGCTTGGAGCGTCTTGTATTATTTGTGTCTTTGTGTCTTAGTATGCCACAATCATCCTCGCTGTACACACCTTTTGAGAGAGCCATACATGAATTAAAATTTGATAGAATACTCTATGTGCTTCACTTATATCTTTTGAGCTAAGTAGTTTTGCTCTATGTGCTTCACTTATATCTTTTGAGCGTTATAATTTTGCTCTATGTGCTTCACTTAGATCTTTTAGAGCACGGTGGTGGATTTGTTTTAAAGAAACTATTGATCTCTCATGCTTCACTTAAATTATTTTGAGAGTCTCTTAATAGCATGGTAATTTGCTTAATAATAATATGCTTGGTATTAAAGATTTGTGAAACTTTCTTTTGAGTGTGTTGAATACTAAGAAAAGATTGAAGCATGATAATTGTTTTGAGATATGGAGGTGATAATATTAAAGTCATGCTAGTTGAGTAGTTGTGAATTTAAAGAATACTTGTGTTAAAGTTTGTGATTCCCGTAGCATGCACGTATGGTGAACCGTTATGTGATGAAGTTGGAGCATGATTTATTTATTGATTGTCTTCCTTATGAGTGGCGGTCGGGGACGAGCGATGGTATTTTCCTACCAATCTATCCCCCTAGGAGCATGCGCGTAATACTTTGCTTTGATAACTTCTAGATTTTTGCAATAAGTATATGAGTTCTTTATGACTAATGTTGAGTCCATGGATTATACGCACTCTCACCCTTCCACCTTTGCTAGCCTCTCTAATACCGCACACCTTTCGCCGGTATCATACACCTACCATATACCTTCCTCAAAACAGCCACCATACCTACCTATTATGGCATTTCCATAGCCATTCCGAGATATATTGCCATGCAACTTTCCATCGTTTCGTTCATGACACATTCCATCATTGTCATATTGCATATCCCAGTACACCGCCGGATGCATTCACATAGAGTCATATTTTGTTCTAAGTATCGAGTTATAATTGTTGAGTTGTAAGAAAAATAAAAGTGTGATGATCATCATTATTAGAGCATTGTCCCAGTGAGGAAAGGATGATGGACACTATGATTCCCCCATAAGTCGGGATGAGACTCCGGATGAAAAATAAATAGAAGAGGCCATAAAAAAGAGAAAAGTCCCAAATAAAAAAATAAAAAAATGAGAGAAAAAGAGAGAAGGGACAATGTTACTATCATTTTACCACACTTGTGCTTCAAAGTAGCACCATGATCTTCATAGTAGAGAGTCTCTCATGTTATCACTTTCATATACTAGTGGGAATTTTACATTATAGAACTTGGCTTGTATATACCAATGATGGGCTTCCTCAAATTGCCCTAGGTCTTCATGAGCAAGCAAGTTGGATGCACACCCACTTAGTTTCTTTTTGAGCTTTCATATACTTATATCTCTAGTGCATCCGTTGCATGGCAATCCCTACTCACTCACATTGATATCTATTGATTGGCATCTCCATAGCCCGTTGATACGCCTAGTTGATGTGAGACTATCTTCCCCTCCTTTTTGTCTTCTCCACAACCACCACTCTATTCCACCTATAGTGCTATATCCATGGCTCACGCTCATGTATTGCGTGAATATTGAAAAAGTTTTGAAAAAGTTAGAGTATGAAACAATTGCTTGGCTTGTCATCGGGGTTGTGCATGATTTAAATATTTTGTGTGGTGAAGATAGAGCATAGCCAGACTATATGATTTTGTAGGGATAACTTTCTTTAGCCATGTTATTTTGAGAAGACATAATTGCTTTGTTAGTACGCTTGAAGTATTATTATTTTTGTGTCAATATAAACTTTTGTCTTGAATCTTTCGAATCTGAATATTCATATCACAATTTTGAAATAATGCCAAGTAGCACTCCGCATCAAAAATTCTCTTTTTATCATTTACCTACTCGAGGACGAGCAGGAATTAAGCTTGGGGATGCCTGATACGTCTCCAACGTATCTATAATTTTTGATTGCTCCATACTATATTATCTACTGTTTTGGACTATATTGGGCTTTATTTTCCACTTTTATATTATTTTTGGGACTAACCTATTAACCGGAGGCCCAGCCCAGAATTGCTGTTTTTTTGCCTATTTCAGTGTTTCGGAGAAACAGAATATCAAACGGAGTCCAAACGGAATAAAATCTTCGGGAACGTGATTTTCTCACCGAACGTGATCCAGGAGACTTGGACCCTACTCCAAGGAGTCAAAGAGGAGGTCACGAGGGTGGGGGGCGCCCCCCCTAGGGCACGCCCCCTGCCTCGTGGGCCCCTCGGTGCTCCACCTATGTACTCCTTCCTCCTATATATACACACGTACCCCCAAACGATCAGAACTGGAGCCAAAAACCTAATTCCATCGCCGCAACTTTCTGTATCCACGAGATCCCATCTTGGGGCCTGTTCCGGAGCTCCGCCGGAAGAGGGCCTTCATCACGGAGGGCTTCTACATCATCCTAGCCCCTCCGATGAAGTGTGAGTAGTTTACCTCAGACCTCTGGGTCCATAGTTAGTAGCTAGATGGCTTCTTCTCTCTTTTTGGATCTCAATAGAAAGTTCCCCCCCTCTCTTGTGGAGATCTATTCGATGTAATCTTCTTTTTGCGGTGTGTTTGTTGAGACCGATGAATTGTGGGTTTATGATCAAGTCTATCTATGAATAATATTTGAATCTTCTCTGAATTCTTTTATGTATGATTGGTTATCTTTGCAAGTCTCTTCGAATTATCCGTTTGGTTTGGCCAACTAGATTGGTAGTTCTTGCCATGGGAGAAGTACTTAGCTTTGAGTTCGATCTTGCGGTGTCCTTTCCCAGTGACAGAAGGGGCAGCAAGGCACGTATTGCATCGTTGCCATTGAGGATAACAAGATGGGGTTTATTTCATATTGCATGAATTTATCTATCAACATCATGTCATCTTGCTTAAGGCGTTACTCTGTTTTTAACTTAATACTCTAGATGCATGCTGGATAGCGGTCGATGAGTGGAGTAATAGTAGTAGATGCAGAATCGTTTCGATCTACTTGTCACGGACGTGATGCCTATATACAGGATCATGCCTAGATATTATCATAACTATTCTCAATTCTGTCAATTGCTCAACAGTAATTTGTTCACCCACCGTAGAATACTTATGCTCTTGAGAGATGCCCCTAGTGAAACCTATGGCCCCCGGGTCTATTCTCATCATATCGATCTCCATCACTTTAATCTTGCTTTGCCTTTTTACTTTGCCTTTACTTTTTTACTTTGCATCTTTATACCAAAAATACCAAAAATATTATATCTATCAGATCTCACTCTCGTAAGTGACCATGAAGGGATTGACAACCCCTAATCGCGTTGGTTGCGAGTAGCTATTGTTTTGTGCAGGTACGAGGGACTTGAGCGTGGCCTCCTACTGGATTGATACCTTGGTTCTCAAACACTGAGGGAAATACTTATGCTACTCTGCTGCATCATCCCTTCCTCTTCGGGGAAAACCAACGCAAGCTCAAGACGTAGCATAATCATATATACCATTAGCATAAGAAGCTAAGGTTTCATTATCATTAAATTTGCATGAAAAGGGAAGGTGTGGAGCCTTCATCCTAGAGCAACAAGTATAATCATATCTCAAGCATAGTTGCCGAGGATACCAATGCAACATATAAATTTGATCCCATAATAGTTTCCCTTTTTGAGTCAAGCGATAATCCCTGAAGTATTCACGTTGACCCAACGTGTCTCCCATTATATAATTGAATGGGGTTTTCTCAGGATTATTAAAGTAGTGCATAATATCTTTCACATAATGAGCATCGAGGGCTTTAGGAGGTTCCCCATCTTCATGAGTAGCAAGTAAACCTAATTTTTTGGTATTTTGTGTTCCATATCCATAACTAAAGATAGAGAACAACTTAGAACAGCAAATAAAATCCACTTAGTGATAAAAGGAAACAAGCACACACGAGAACATTCACCCCACGCTATTGCTCCTCGGCAACGGCGCCAGAAAAAGGTCTTGATAACCCACAAGTAAAGGGGATCAATTGTAGCCTCTTTCGATAAGTAAGAGTGTCGAACCCAACGAGGAGCTAAAGGTAGAACAAATATTCCCTCAAGTTCTATCGACCACCGATACAACTCTACGCACGCTTAACGTTCGCCTTACCTAGAACAAGTATGAAACTAGAAGTACTTTGTAGGTGTCGTAGGCTAGGTTTGCAACATAATAAAGAGCATGTAAATAAAATCTAGGGGCTGTTTAGATGAAGACACAACTAAATTAGTTTCAGTAGAGAGATTTTTGTCACGAGAAAGTTATTTGTCCCTAGACAATCGATAACTAGAACGGTAATCATTATTGCAATTTCATTTGAGGGAGAGGCATAAGCTAGCATACTTTCTCTTCTTGGATCATATGCACTTATGATTGGAACTCTAGCAAGCATCCGCAACTACTAAAGATCATTAAGGTAAAACCCAACCATAGCATTATAAGGCATCAAGTCCTCTTTACTCCCATACGCAAACAACCTACTTACTCGGGTCTGTGCTTCTGTCACTCACGCCACCCACCATAAGAAAATCATGAACATATTGCAAACCCTACAGCAGGGATCCCTCACGCTTGCGCGACATAGAGAGCACCATAGGACAGCACCAATAATAAAACATGCAACTCAAACCAGTCACGATCATCAATTAACCCATAGGACAAGACGGATCTACTCAAACATCATAGGATAGCCATACATCATTGGGAAATAATATATAGCGTTGAGCACCTTGTTTAAGTAGAGATTACAACAGGTAAAAGAGGGGTTACACTGCTGCATAGAGAGGGGAAGAGTTGGTGATGACGGCGGTGAAGTTGTTGGTGTAGATCGTTGTCACGATGATGACCCCGGCGGTGTTCCGGCGCCACCGGGAGAGAGGGGGAGAGCACCCCCTTCTTCTTCTTCTTCTTCTTCCTTGACCTTCCCCCTAGATGGGAGAAGGGTTTCCCCTCTGGTCCATGGCCTCCATGGCGGCTGCTACCTCTTGAGCACTTGCGTGTGCAGCAAAGTAGCGTAAGTATTTCCCTCAGTTTTTGAGAACCAATGTATCAATCCAGTAGGAGGTTACGCGCGAGTCCCTCACACCTACACAAAACAAATAAATCCTCGCAACCAACGCGATAAGGGGTTGTCAATCTCTACACGGTCACTTACGAGAGTGAGATCTGATAGATATGATAAGATAATATTTTTGGTATTTTTATGATAAAGATGCAAAGTAAAATAAAAGCAATGAAAATAACTAAGTATTGGAAGATTAATATGATGAAGATAGACTCGGGGGCCATAGGTTTCACTAGTGGCTTCTCTCAAGAGCATAGGTATTTTACTATGGGTGAACGAATTACTGTTGAGAAATTTACAGAATTGAGCATAGTTATGAGAATATCTAGGTATGATCATGTATATAGGAATCACGTCCAAGACAAGTAGACCGACTCCTGCCTGCATCTACTACTATTACTCCACACATCGACTGCTATCCAGCATGCATGTAGAGTATTAAGTTGATAAGAACAGAGTAATGCCTTAAGCAAGATGACATGATGTAGAGGGATAAATTCATGCAATATGATAAAAACCCCATCTTGTTATCCTCGATGGCAACAATACAATACGTGCCTTGCTGCCCCTACTGTCACTGTGAAAGGACACCGCAAGATTGAACCCAAAGCTAAGCACTTCTCCCATTGCAAGAAAGATCAATCTAGTAGGCCAAACCAAACTAATAATTCGAAGAGACTTGCAAAGATAACCAATCATACATAAAAGAATTCAGAGAAGATTCAAATATTGTTCATAGATAAACTTGATCATAAACCCACAATTCATCAGTCTCAACAAACACACTGCAAAAGAAGATTACATCGAATAGATCTCCACAAGAGAGGGGGAGAACTTTGTATTGAGATCCAAAAAGAGAGAAGAAGCCATCTAGCTAATAACTATGGACCCGTAGGTCTGAGGTAAACTACTCACACTTCATCAGAGAGGCTATGGTGTTGATGTAGAAGCCCTCCGTGATCGATGCCCCCTCCAGCGGAGCTCCGGAACAGGCCCCAAGATGGGATCTCGTGGATACAGAAAGTTATGGCGGTGGAATTAGGGTTTTGGCTCTGTATCTGATCGTTTGGGGGTACGTAGGTATATATAGGAGGAAGAAGTACGTCGGTGGAGCAACAGGGGGCCCACGAGGGTGGAGGGCGCGCCTGGGGGGGGGGGGGGTAGGCGCGCCCCCATACCTCGTGGCCTCCCTGTTGGTTGCTTGATGTAGGGTCCAAGTCTCCTCGATCATGTTCGGAGAGAAAATCACATTCCCGAAGGTTTCATTCCGTTTGGACTCCGTTTGATATTCCTTTTCT